>NW_024747997.1:615488-887198 GCF_018991925.1 Homarus americanus | reverse complement strand
GGGTCGATATTAATTCTGATAAATGATGTCCAGCGACTTTATGACACCAAATAATAATCGAGAAGTGATTCACAGCCCGATTTATGCTTGTATGACCATCATTTGACTGCATTGCGGGTACATTTGGGTAATTACTCGCTCCCTTTATCCGAAATTCCGAAAACCGAAAAGCTCTGAAAACCGAAAGTTTTTTGTGTAGCAAAATTTTTTTTTCTTTTTTACAGTGATTAGCCCACCCAGGCATAAATCACTGACCCACATCGGGGCCTGGGGGGCGAAAATGTAATAGTAATACTAATTATAATAATAATAATAATAATAATTATAATAATAATAATAATTATTCATAGTAAATAAAAATTTTAATTAAAAATACACGAAAATGAAATAATAATGATAACAATAATACTGTATTAATAAAATAATAATAATAATAATAATAATAATATATAATAATAATAATAATAAAAGAAATACAAGAATGAAAAAAAGATAAAAAGTGAGTAACACCACCTACACCTATGAATTATTATTATCATTACCTATATTATTATTATAATTAATATTATAATTATTATTATATTTTCACCCCCCAGGCCCCAATGAGGGTCAGTGACTTGTGCCCAGATGGGCTAATACACACACAAGAACAAAAAAAACAACTAACCATTCTGAAAACCGAAAAATTCCGAAATCCGAAATGCCTCTGATCCCAAGGATTTCGGATAAGGGATATCAACCCTATGCACGCGATCCATTAACTCAGATTAAAGTAAGTTTTCCAATTTTTTGTGACTTTGTGACACCAAATACAAGTCGAGAAGTGATTAGCAGTCCGATTTATTCATGTAGGACCATTATTTGACTTCATTGCGGCTACATTTGGGTACATTTGGGTAATTAGTCGGACCGACCATATCACTGATGGACCAGTTTGGATTCACCTGGCATTGGTTACCCGGCATATTTGGACTTATTAAAGTGTGAAATTTATGCTACAAAGTATTTGAAAAAACATAATTTCAATGTCACCAAACCTAACCTAACCCAACTTAACTTATCTAACGTAACCTAACTTAACTGGAAAAAATCGGTCAACTTAAAACATTAAATTCGCTGGATGGCCAAAAAGATAATAATATTATCACTTCCATTTACTTTAGAAGGACTTATTCATTTTTGTTGAAATCATGGACATCCAAAGCCAATATATCTACATTTGATTCTTCCACTGGCAATGGTTAAGTTAATTATTATCACCACTCCAACTGTTGGCCCAAACAAGTCGTAGTTCTTTCTTGTAATACATTGAGTCACTAAGGGAATAAAAAATAAACATGAATTTTGATCACTGAATTTATCTTATTAGTAGCAAATTGTGGTTAAACTGATACACAAATGAAACATGCCTGGGAAGTACCTGGCACTACTGTAGTTACCTGGCATATTTGGACTTATTAAAATATGAAATCAAGGCTAATAAGTAATTATACTAAGGAAATAATTATTTTGGTAGTGCTGGACGGTTATTAATTGAGCTCATTACGAAAATTGGGTCGATATTATTTATGATAAAGGACGTCCATTCACCATCCCAGATGGAGCAGTTTGGATTCACCTGGCATTGGTTACCCGGCATATTTGGATTTATTAAAATATGAAATCTAGGCTAATAAGTAATTATACTAAGGAAATAATTATTTTGGTAGTGCTGGACGGTTATTAATTGCCCCCATTACGAAAATTGGGTCGATATTAATTCTGATAAAGGACGTCATTCACCATCCCAGAGGAAGCTGTTCTCACCACTCTTCAAATAGACCATTTACGACTCTTTTTTACTTTAGTTTGATTTCAATACATTTCTACACATAAATTAGTTGTACTAGTTATCTTAAAGGCTTACCTTTTATGATGGTTAGGCGAATTTGGAGGAGATTAATGGCGATGAGACAAGTAGAGGCTGGCGGCATTTTTCGTACACAAACATGGACCGCTTTTAAAAAGAACAATACAATTCTGCATGTGCTGTTCTATATGGAGTATATCGTATAACAAATATTATTCCTTTGCAGAGTTATACATTTTATGTCCATCCAAATCAATTTTCTTTCTTTTGGTTTCAAAAATAGTTCCCTCGTAGTGATCATCGGACGGGGGTATGTGTACCACGAAATTTCCCCATGTTCCAATAACGAATCGTACATATTTTTCTTTTTCTTAGCCCAAAACGCTTCTTGCATAACAACCATGGGAGTACTACAGCATGGTATACACCACGGCTGATCTTGCATATGGGCCTAAATCCGGCACTGGCTTTTGTATTGTAACAAAAGAAAAATATACATATTTTACCTTCTTTATATCCTATCTATAAGGATTAATTCTTTTGAATTATCTAAAAACTGATATTTGATAAGGTGACCAATGAGAAGCTGTGATGACGTAGTTGATTCATAACACTGCCCTGCATAGTTTTTGAGGTTTGTGTATTATTAAGCTTTTCTGGGTATATTTTGCATGCTGATCTCAAAAATGTTATCCATTTTGCTCAATCAGGTCAGAATTTTGTGCTATAGCATTTTAAGCGGAGATTCAGGTAAAATATTGGCATTTTTCGCTCAAAATGGGGTCCTCATATTCGTTCATTAAAAAAATCATCCGAGACATTGGCAAGCCTCACAGAAAAGATTTCGGTCAGTTTTAATGCCCTTACGATGCATTTAAATACACCACGTGCTCGCCGGCCATTTAAATGTCCGCCGTGACGCAAAGGAAAAGAGTATATGCCCGTGTTTTTTTACATATATTTTTTCACAATTAAATTTCTTTTTCATCTGGTGGTACATGGCATGTTTCCTCTGTCTGTGGGATAGTCGAGCAGACAAGCAGCACTACATGCAACGTGACTGGCCTGCAAGAAGTGGACTTACTCCAGGTTCTCACAATGTTGTTGCCCATGCTCTGGTGAATCCGCAGAACATTCTGCTTCCGCCACTGCACATCAAGCTCGGTCTGTTCAAAAACTTTGTAAAGGCACTGGACAAAAAATGCCAGGCTTTCAATTTTCTGAAAGAAAAATTTCCAAAAGTCAGTGAGGCAAAGCTGAATGCAGGAATTTTTGATGGCCCTCAGATCAGAGAGCTTTTCAAAGATCCCAAGTTTGATTGCAGCATGGATGTAAATGAGAAGAAAGCCTGGCATGCCTTTAAGTCTATTGTCTCCAATTTTCTTGGCAACTACAGAAGTCCAGAGTATGAACGAGTTGTTGAGGACCTACTTCTGAGCTACAAAGTTCTTGGTGCACGCATGTCCATCAAGATGCACTTCCTCAGCTCCCACTTGGACTACTTTCCAGAGAACTGTGGTGATGTGAGTGAGGAACAAGGAGAACGCTTCCATCAAGATATCCGTGTAATGGAGGAGCGGTACCAGGGTCGCTGGGATATCAACATGCTCGCCGACTACTGTTGGTGTCTGAAATGGGACGCCCCAGACACCAACCACCAAAGAAATTCTCTGCGACAGCCATTTATGCATGTCTAACTGTAAAGGCATCTATGTAGTTGACATATTTTGGTCCTATGTGTTGTGGTTACATTTCTTATGATATATTTTGCATAAAAATTTTGACATCATATTTAAGAATTTCGATTTTTTCCTAATTCCCATAGCATAAAAATCTGACCTGATTGGGCAAAATGAATGGCATTTTTGGCATCAGCACGCAAAATACATAAAGAATCAGCTAAGAAACCCCGCACCTCATGAATTTCTTTTTCAAATGCAGCCCAGTGAATTAGTCAGATCTGAAACTCGATACCGAACCTGTTTCAAATAATAGTGCAATATATAGAACTAATTATATTTTGTTTTTATAATGCTCGATTTTATCTATATTTATTGTAGCTAGAATTATCAATAACTAATACTCTTTTGTTTCGGAAATATTAGTGATTAATATTATTCCTCTGTGCATTACAACACATCAAAGTCCAGCAAAAATTATTATGTACAGTTTCCTGTATGTAGTTAACAATAGGCATAATTAATATAAATACCACAAATCATTAAACAAATTAAGGTTCATTACTTAGATCAACGGCTTCGTTAACTGGCTCGAAGGTTTGCGACTCAGTTCGGTGGTACGGTAACACTTGTCAATTCAGGGTTCATGTCAGCTTTTTTTTCATTCATATTGTAAATTTACAGCTTAAAATTAAGCCGCTGTGTGAACCAGGGTTTGTCTGGGTTTGAAATTAGATAGATAGATAAATAGATAGATATTCAGTACCATTGTCTGAACGGTTTATATTAACATAAGAACATAAGAACATAAGAAAGTGGGATACTGCAGGAGGCCGACTGGCCCATACAGGGCAGATCCCTTTCACACCCATCCCAGCACTTCCATGTGCCTATCCAACTTCGTCTTGAAGCTCCCTAGCGTCCCCGATCCTACTATAGCACTCGGTAGCCTATTCCACATATCCACAACTCTATTACCAAACCAGTGCTTGCCTATATCCTTTCTGAATCGGAATTTATCTAATTTAAAGCCATTTGTTCTAGTTATTTCGTTATTACTGAGCTTCAGAACATCTTCCATTTTACCCTTGTTAATCCCACTTACCCACTTGTACACCTCTATCTGACTGTACAGTGTATAGACAATAACTGGCTGTTAGGACTTACAATTAGTGGAGTTGACATTATGTATAGAGGAAAAAATGCTCACCTAACCTGACCTAACCTAACTTGAGTTAACCCGATCTGAGCTATCCTGGCCTAACCTGACCTAAGTTAACCTAACCTAACCTAACCTGAGCTAACCTGGTCTAACCTAACATTGGTCTAACCAAACCTGAGCTAACCAAGCCTAACCTAACCTGGACTACACTTCAATGTTCAGTCCCTCAAACCTAACACGTGTAACCGGGAACCCCAGAATAGCCAACACACCTCTACCACTCCTTGGAAATCCCCAATGCGTCAGCCAGTGTCTGATATTTCCTTACTTTTTTACATAATGAAGCGACATTTGTCATAAAATTTCGTGAAAGACTAAAAGCTACATTAATTTTTGTTCACAATTTCTAATCTGGTCACCGTTCACCTGACGTTTACATAGCAACCTGACTCTCCCTCTTTAGTGTTAGTTTTAGCTGCCATAATAACTCATCTGTATTATCTTGTGATGTTCCTCCTGGTAATAGGGCCGCTGTGTGTTCACCTAAGACAAACAGACAAAAAGCAATTGTGGATCCTTGCCAAGATACTGTACCCCGACACGCTGACACACTTCTTACCAACATGATCACCTGACTTATACTTTGATTACCTTACACAATGGTTACCTGACATATACTTTGATTACTTTATACAATGGTTACCTGACTTATACTTTGATTACCTTATACAATGGTTACCTGACTTATACTTTGATTACCTTATACAATGGTTACCTGACATATACTTTGATTACCTTATACAATGGTTACCTGACTTATACTTTGATTACCTTATACAATGGTTACCTGACTTACACAATGGTTGCCTGACTATTATATAAGGTAATCAAAGTATAAGTCAGGTAACCATTGTATAAAGTAATCAAAGTATAAGTCAGGTAACCATTGTTTAAGTCAGGTAACCATTGTATAAGTCTGGTAACCATTGTGTAAATCAGGTAACCATTGTATAAGGTAATCAAAGTATAAGTTAGGTAACCATGACTATATGGTTGAAATATACTGGAACAAACACTCTGGGGTATTATTCCTAAATGTTTTATGAATTTTGTTATTATTAATTATTCTCTCACTGCTGTTATTGGCGGTTCTCGATATTGTCAATACTGCAGTTCTTTTATATTCTCAGTTCTTAATTTATCAATGTATGTTCTTATATCAGTATTGTTTTGGTTATTTTATTTTGTTTCTTAATATTCTCATAACTCTCTATATTTCAGTGTGTCATTACTTTATATAATATGTGACCCGTATGTGTCAGCTCCTTACATCTTTCTGTTTTTTACTTATTCATTTATATCACCATGACTGAGCCAAGTAAAGGGCACTCTTGGGGCACCTGAAACATACTGTAACTGTACATATATCTCAAGGAATTATTATATAACCTGTAATATCCTCTGGTGGTACATGGTGTAAGTAAAGACAAAAGAGAATGTTACCACGTTTATCACAATTTTGTTTGTTCTTTTATTCATATATAGTATATATAATGGTTGCCCCTCGTGTAACGAGGATGGTCGGCCCAAGGGCCACCTTGGCGTGAATTTGTTTATGGTGTAGAAGCTGTAGCCACCACAACAATCACACCCCAAGTTAACGAGTTGCATGACCCAGTGTCAATGAATAGTCCGAGAAGACCGGACAACTCGCCAACTGCACTGGCTAACCATTACCCTGGAATACGATCAGCAAATCGATTAACATCCTGGTCCCCAATTACTGCTGGGTAGACAAAGGCAAATGGCGTAAAAAAAACTTGCCCATAGTTTCACCCTGCCCGAGGGTCGAAGTCGGGTCCACTCATTTGCGAGGCGAGAATGCTGACCATTACACCACAGATGTAATATGGTTAATAATAATAATAATAATAATTAACGGCTTATTGAAAAAGTTCGGTAGCCCGAAGGCTGAAAATATACATTGGATAAAAATGGCTTATTACATATAAAGGCATGGGGTGGGTGGGTCGTTTAACAAAAGCTTTCATTACTGAAAGGAGAAGGAACATGAATTGAACATGAAAATTATTATAGTTTACAGTTGATGGCCCGGGCCTGGGCTGGTCATGGAGACACCGGGTGGTGTGGTGTTCACGTGGTGCAGTAACTCGTCCTCGGGTGTTGATATGAAGGACCTCACGTGGTCATGGGGACACTGGGTGGTGTGGTGTTCACGTGGTGCAGTAACTCGTCCTCGGGTGTTGATATAATAATAAATAATTAACGGTTTATTGAAAGAGCATAGCAGCCAGAAGGCTGACAATATACAGTTACATAATTGGGGAATGGGTTTCGATTTACAAATAATATACAAGTAACATAAGTGATACAAATAAGATATATATATATATATATATATATATATATATATATATATATATATATATATATATATATATATATATATATATATATATATATATATATATATATATATATATATATATATATATATATATATATATATATATAATACAAGATGGGGAAAAGCTCAAACTACAGGGCATTTCAACATAGCGACAGTGCAAGAAGTAGGATTTACTAGGAGTGAATACACTGGTTTATTACAAGCTATTGATAATTTTTACAATGGTTGGGACTGGTGAAGGACCTCACGTGGTCATTGGGACACCGGGTGGTGTGGGGTGGTGTCACAGTACCCCACCCTGCCGGGTGATGTTGTGTTATCTCTTAGTCAGGAATGAAGCCGACCCACTGTTGTTCCCAAGGTGGACTGATTAGCACCTCCTGGTCAGAAGATCATAAGAACATAAGAATGGAGGAAACTGCAGCGGGCCTATTGGCCCATACTGGGCAGTCCCGTTTACACCCAACCCCTGTTGCTCATATAAGCATCCAACCTATGTTTGAAGCTATTCAGCGTATTCGAGTTAATGATGATATTTGGTAACTTGTTCCATTCATTCACTACTCTGTTTCCAAACCATTGTTTACCTATTTCACGCCTAAATCTAAATTTGTCTAATTTAAAACCATTGTTACGAGTTCGCTCCTGGTTGGATAGTTTGAGTACCTTTGTAATGTCCTCTTTGTTTAGCCCTGCCTTCCACTTATACACCTCTATCAGGTCGCCCCTCGCTCTACGTCTATCGAGGGAGTGCAAATTAAGATGCTTTAACCTGTCTCTATACTCAAGGTTCCTAATGCCCGGGATTAGTCTTGTCATTCTCCTCTGAATTCTTTCCAAGGATTCTATATCCATTCTGTAATACGGTGACCAGAACTGAACTGCGTAATCCAGGTGTGGTCTCACAAGCTCAAGATACAGTTTTAGGATGACCTCGCTAGTCTTGTAACTAACACTCCTTTGTATGAACCCAAGTACTTTATTAGCCTTGTTAAGAGCAAAAACACATTGTTTACTTGGCTTAAGGTTCCTACTTATCATTACTCCTAAATCTCTCTCGCAGTCGGATTTCTCTATGGCATCGTTGTTCATCTGGTATCTGGTTTCCCTGTTTACATCTCCTATACTGAGTACTTTACATTTGTCCACGTTGAATTTCATTTGCCATTTTTCAGACCATTCGAAAATTTTTTTTAGATCTTCCTGTAGTTTTGTGGATTCCTCGTCAGATTTAATAACACGTCCTATTTTAGTGTCATCAGCAAATTTGCTTATGTTGCTGTCTATGCCGATATCTATGTCGTTTATGTATATAATTAATAATAATGGTCCAAGTACTGAGCCTTGGGGAACTCCACCTGTGACGTTGCTCCAATGGGACTTAGTGCCATTAATGCTCACTCTCTGTTTCCTGTCATGTAACCACGCCCTAATCCATTTAAGGATATTACCTTTGATGCCATGTGCTTCTACCTTTCTAATTAATAATAATAATTATAATAATAATAATTAACGGTTTATTGAAAGAGCTTGGCAGCCAGAAGGCTGAAAATATACAGTTGCATATTTGGGGAATGGGTTTCGAATTACAAATAATATACAAGTAACATAAGTGATACAAATAAGATATATAATAACTAGATGGGGAAAAGCTCAAACTACAGTTCATTTCAACATAGTGACAGTGCAAGGAGTAGTGTTAACTGGGAGTGAATACACTGGTTTATTACAAGTTATTGATAATTTTTACAATGGTTGGGACTGGGCTGTTCTTATAGCGATCAGTTCGTGCACGTATGGGCTGGATGCGGTTGTGGTGTCGAACAGCAATTCTCGGGCTAAGCATCTCAGGTGGTAGTAGGAGCCGGTGTCGAGGATGGTGTAGAAGCTAATTACCAAATTTGCAGATGAGGTCGTGGTGATGGTCAGTGAGAGTCGAAAGGGTCAGTGTGTTGAGCGCTTCTTGATATGTGGAGTAGGAAGGGGAGAGAATAATCTTGCATGCCCTCTTTTGCACTTTTTCTAGGTGTTTACGTTGTGTGGCATTTAGGGAGGAGGACCAGGTGGGGGAGGCATAGGTTAGCTTGGGAAGTATGAATGTTGTGTAAACACTGAGGAGCTCGGGTGCAGGAACTCCGAGGGACTTGAGTCGGCGGAGGAGGTGGAGACGGAAACCGGAGGATTTGACAACTTCACTGACGTGAGGTTTCCAATTTAGTTTGTTGTCTATGGTGACGCCGAGGAGCTTCGTGGAATCTACAGCCTGGAGTGTGTTCGGACCTAGAGTAATGGAAGGAGGTGGGACAATGTCGGAGGAGAGGTTGATGTGCATAACCATGGTCTTGGTATGGTTAATGGTAACATGGTTGTTGGTGGCCCAGTTTTGGAGACTGTTCAATAAATCCTGAAGGGCGGTATAGTTGGGAGCAGAATTGTTGACGCTGATCCCAATGGTGGAGTCTTTCGTGGGGGACTCTGTCGAAGGCTTTGCTAAAGTCGAGATATACCACATCATAATTGTGCCCCTCGTCCACCGATTCGAAAACTGATGAAAAGAATGTTAATAGATTAGTTAGACATGAACGTCCGCTTGTAAAGCCATGCTGGGAATCATTGATCAATCGGTGCTTCTCCAGGTGATTTCGAATAGAGTTTGAAATGATTGCTTCCAGTAATTTGCCTACTATTGATGTTAGGCTGATTGGGCGGTAGTTAGAGGATAGTGATCTATTCCCCTTCGTGAAAATAGGTATTACATTCGCTATCCTCCAGGATTCTGGTACTACACCTGTTTTTAAGGACATGTTAAACAACTTTGCTATGGGCATACTAAGCTCTTCTTTACATTCCTTTAATACTCTGGCAAATATCTCATTAGGATCCGGTGACTTATTAGGCTTTAGTTTGTCTATTTGCTTACTAACATCGTTACTCGTCACTAATATCTCGCTTAATTTGTTTTCTTCACTATCTCTGAATAGAGTCGGTCAGTTCCCAGGGGTGCTTATCTCACTGGTGGGTCACGGCTCTCACTGGTACCGTCTAGTGCTGAATTCACTGGCTTAAACACTGTTCATCACTGTTCAACACCGGTCCCACTTCTTTCCGAAACAGAATTGTCACTTTTGATTTGTTGATAACCCGGTGGTGAGGATGGGTCGAGGAGAGGGACTTGGGGAATGGGCCGAACGTTGGCCAAGGAGGGCAGCTGCTCAGCAGGAGCAGCGCCTGATAGGTCTTGACCCTACGGTAGTCAGGGATATGTAATAATAATAATAATAATAATAATAATAATAATGTGTGTGTGTGTGTGTGTGTGTACCGCGCTTCGTCCGGGTGCAGGAACGGGAGATACTGTATGACCACTCCCTATAGGTGACCCTCAACTCCCAACCAAACTTCAGCTCTCTCTTAAGAACAGTGACGCGAGCGAGGGGTCGATGTCGAGCTACTGGGCTGCCTGTAGACGCCCATAAAGAGAATACTATTTGTGCTGTTCTCTTGAATGAAAAACATGAAGGGTCGGTTACATGTGAACGCTCGAGGAAGTTGTGCCAGATTGGAGAAAGATTTCAAAAGAAAAACTGTCACAGCAGCAGCTTCAGCACCCTCCTCGTTCACCTCCACCATGGCCTTGTGGATCCCTTTATTCACGAACAACGTGCCACTCGGATCATAGATCGTCATGTCAGCAGTGGTGGAGAAAAGGTCTGTGATCCCTAGACGCTGGAGGCTCTGTAAAGAAGATGTGAAGATCAACAACAACAACAGATAACTAATGGTGGATCCCCTGATAGTGAAGAGTTTGTGACGTAGATGAAGTCAACAACAGACAGCATATGTTGGATTGTTTGTATATTTATAGAACTTATATAAAGAACATATTGAAGGTAAAAGGTTGAGACCCAAGAGAGTAGGAGATAATGACAATAAATTGAGTGTGAGCACGACTCCAGCATTCTTTGTACTGTACACAAGATCTTGCCTACAGCCATTGCCAAAACTCATTTTACTCGCAACAGTAAAACTTCTCACTTCAAATCTACATTGTGGTTTTACTCACAATTGTTTGAAGATGCTCAAGCACCAGCCACACACTCAGACATGTTTCATAATGCAGTAAGCAATATGTTCCACCTGACCTTCCCATGACCCACCACGACTTTATGTAATACTGGTGTCACTAAAACACCTCACAGTTTTTTATTATTATTTATAATTTGTAAGGAGATACATTGTACATATTAAGCAATATTTGGTATGTACAACTTTACAAATTTTTGTATATTAATATAATTTACATAAGCAAGAGCAAATGCTACATTTATCTATCATAAAAAATAGTTTTGAAAGTATTTGGTAATGATAATACTGTATTATTTTGATATTTAAACATCAGCTGTGTTCAGAACTTTTAAGAGAAACCAAATGGTCGTTGTCCCTCTGAATCCACCACTGAGCTTCAATAACTTCATATTGCATCATAATAATCACAGCACAAACATTGTTCCAATAATCAGGGAAAAGCTTGTTGACTCTTTTCTGTTCACAATATATCTATTAGCACAACATTATGTCAGTATATGGAAGATTGAGTAGATAATATAGTTACTGGATAAAATATATAGTTAATGGTTAAATTATAGAGTAAATGGATAAAAGATATAAGTACCATTAAGAGGGTAAAATATTAGAACCTTTTCATAAAAAAGACAAACTCTCTGGTAGAACAAAATCGATACCAAAAGTTAAGAAGAATACCAAGTGAAGTGTGAGTGTAGGCATAGTTTGAGGTGCTTCAGGTTTCCGCCGCTGTCAGCTCCAGGATTGGTCTCATGTTGATGATTCACTGGAGTGTTTTTAAACTTTATTGTCGACTTTTTTTTCTTGACTGGAAGTTTAGAAGAGAAATATTCCTTACGGAGGTAATGAAGAGATTCTTCCCTCAACAGTAATGACGTGTAGGTGATGGTGACAAACTTAATCCCTCTACTGCTTTACTCATCAGTACCAACAAAGAACAGGGACTGCTTGCCCCTTAATGATAACACAACAACGATTATCACTTGTGATTGTTTCTTGTAAATGTAGGTTGTTTTCGTCTACTTTTACGGTTGCCTGTACACACCCAAGAAGAGAACAAAATTTGCGGAGTTGTCAAGAATGAAAAACAGGAAGGGTCGATCGAAAGAGCTCCCCCAGGGTGATTACACCAGGCAGGGGGGTAGTTGCTCGATGGATTACAAATTGTTACAGCGGCAGCTTCAGTGTCTTCCTCGTCCACCTCCACTTCGGCATTTTGAATCCCATCCTAAACGAACAACTTGCCAGTAGGATTAAAACTTATCATGTCAGCAGTTTTAGATAAACTTTCCCTGATTCCAAGTCGACCACCAACACTCTGGCCTTAGGAAAACAAACAATAGTGACACACACCTTCAACCAAAGTTTAGGAACAACAAATGTCAGGCACTGGAAAATGTGTAAGACAACAACACTTATTAACACGACCGAGATCAGAGACTTGATAAATAAGAACTGTTTGCGTAAAGCAACGGGTGGTGATACCTAGGTGAAGGTGTGTGTGATTTTAGTATCTTCTCTGCCATGAACAAGGTCTTAGCCTGAAAGTCCTACAAAAAATAACAGATGTTAGAGCACTGTGTGGTGGCTGAGAATGATAACACTGCATATATCGACATTCTTATCATATCGATGCTTCTCCAGTTTGTTACACCTTGTTGTTAACGGCATTTAATAAGGAAGGCAAGTGGTCATATGTTTCAAAGGAGTGCACTTTGGTGGTCCCTGTATGGAAAGGGATACTGTTTGTGGTGGAGATGAAAGCCTCGTCCACCTAGCTTCAGTTTCACTAGCAAATTGGTGACACGGAAGTTGAGGTGCTGTGTACGTGCTGAGTTTGAGATATCACACATGGAAACTGATCACTCTTAACTCAGAGTGGTAATTTTCTGTAATTTTCATAGCATTTTGTTTTCTAATTTTCATATTCCGTATTTAATTACCTATATTTCTCTTGTTGGTGCAAAGTTAAAATAATAATAATGGTGATTTTTTTTGTCAGCAAAACGTTTTGAGTAAGAAAATTTCACGGAATAAAATTTTCCAGCCGGTTTTTTACCTCTTTACTTAGTTCAATGGCTGCCTGTAGACACCCATAAAGAGAATGTTGTTTATATGGTTGTCAAATATGATAAACAGGAAAGGTCGGTCACAAGTGAACTCTCGAGGAAGAAGTCTTGCACTAAAGCTGGATTTCAAGACAAAAAGAACTGTGACAGCAGCAGCCTCGGAGCCCTCCTCGTTCACCTCCACCACGGCCTTGTGGATCGCATCCTTCACAATCAAGTTGCTATATGGAGCATAGTTCCCCATGTTAGCGTTGGAGAACAAGTCTTTGATCCCCAGACGCTGGAGAGTCTGTAAAGAAGATGAGAAGTCAGCAACAACACACAACAGAAAATAGCTCCCACAAACAGTGGAGTCGAGAGAGTTTCATTACTGCCTAATTTCCAGCAAACAGTTTCACCACTGTCTTATGTCCATCAGTAGTATCTAACATTGGACAATAAACTTCATAACTAAGTAATATAGAAAGGGTCAACTGTCTGAACGGCTAGCAAGATGGTAAGTATGGAGATGAAAAACTCAACCTATGACTGTATATTGGTGTGGAAGAACGACCTTATTATCTTATGAGACATTAGACTTGGTAACGATAATAGTAATATTGTCGTGAAGATTGGGTACCCGGGCACAGGTCATCGACCCACATCGGGGCCTGGGGGGCGAAAAAAAAATAGAAAGAAATGGTTTCTAATTGTATTATATAAATGCATTACTGTAAGATTGTACCATCGTACGATATGTTTTCCCATGTTGAGATGGGGGCTTGTCTTTGGCAGCGCCCTGTTGCCAGTCACCAGCTGACGCTGTTGGAATAAAGTCTACAAAGAACGTGGTCTATGACTCCAACCTCTCACATGGCGCAGTGAGTAGGATATGTCGGGGCCCAACACGCCATTACAGCCCTGACAAGAACGCTGTTATGGCCCCTACACGTCCACGATTCTCGACGCCCTCAAGGGGACGCCAGGGCTTCTCTACACCGGCGGGGAGCACCACGCGCGCCCAGCAGCAGGCCATGAGTGCATTGATGGCTCAGATGGCGTCTCTAGTTGCTGGCGGTGGTCATGCTTCTATGTCGGTCATGATACCCTCAGCAGCTGTCGCACCAGAGAAGTGTGAGGCAGAAATGCCAGCAGCTGCGTTTAGGACATGGAGGCGGTCCATGGAGTCATGGGTGCTGTTGAACGGGTGGTCACAACTGGTGGCCACACTCCACATTCGCCTGAACTGCGTCCCTGCACTCCAAAGGGTGATTGACTCGAGATAGCCCAGCGGTCAGTAGGAGCAGCTTTCGCCCAAAGAAGCCCTGGACGCCATCAGTGGAATGGTTCTTCAATCTTCAAACCAAGCTGTGAAATGGAACGAGTTTTTCAACAGCAAACAAGGTGAAGAGGAGCCCATGAAAAGGTATTTTCAACGATGCTTCGCAGAGGCAGTGGAGTGTGAATTTAAATGTCCCACCTGTGATAACGACCTCTCTGAGTACATGCTATTACATAAAGTTATGGTGGGCCTGAGTAACCCAGTGTTGAAAAGGGAAATTTTCCAGGGGTACTCTAGTTATAATAGTGTTGAAGAGCTTAGAAACAAATGCATGTTATTTGAGACAGCAGTGAGAGATGCTGGTGTATTGTGTCGTACCTCTGGCCAGGCAGTGGTGGGAACAGCCGCGGAGGCAGTGGCGGTTGGTGATGACGTCACCGGTGAGTCTGAGGTAGCTGCCGCCCGACCTGGACACCCCAATCGCGCGCAGTGTGGTAACTGCAGCATGTCACATGCCTCTGGTAAAAGTAACTGCCCTGCAAGTGGGGCTACATGTCGCAATTGCTGTAAGGTTGGTCACTTCAAAAGGTGTTGTAGGAGTAAGTCAGCCCTAAGTGCTCCTGTGGATGTGTCAGGCGCTGTTACAGTGGCAACAGCCCAGCTATCCCGCCACCCCAGGTTACAAGTGTTCGTGTCCCAGGCCGGGGGCAATTCCCCCGCCACCCCTGTGCTGGCTGTAGCTGACACGGGTGCTATGGTGTGTGTGGCAGGCGCATCCCTGCTCCGGGACATCGGTTTGTGTCCGGGGCAACTTCGGGCCCGTAATGGCCTAAGGGACGTGGCAAACAAACAGCTCAAGTGTCTGGGGTCCGCCCCCTGCCGCCTCGGTGTGGACGAGGGGTCCACCGTCCAGGAGGTCTACTTCGTGCAGACAGCCAAGGCCCTCTATCTGTCATTGGAGGCCTGCAAGTGCCTCAACTTGGTGCCTGTCGACTTCCCGCTCCATAGACGTGCTGTGGCTGCCGTGAGCGATGGAGGGGAGCGGCACACTGCCGACGATCTACCTCCGAACCCTTTACCTGAGAGCAGCCGTTTCCCGCCGAGGCCAGTTGAGATACCCTTGCCTCCTTTGGAGGAGAATGTGGCCAGGCTGGAGGCATGGCTACTCACGCACTTTTCGTCTACCGCATTCAACACCAGCAGGTCCCCACTGCCAGTCATGACTGGTCCCCCTCACCTTATCCACCTGACGCCCGGCACGACCCCCTACGCCTGTCACACACCCGCTCCCGTTCCGAAACACTGGGAAGCGGAGGTGAAGGACCAGTTGGAGGAGGACGTCAGGAGAGGCGTCATCCAGCCAGTGCCTGCTGGTGAGGCTACGGAGTGGTGCGCCAGGATGGTCGTGGTGGCCAAGAAAAACGGTCAGCCCAGGCGCACTGTGGACTTCCAATGCCTCAATGCAAGCTGTCTGAGGGAGACGCACCACACACCTGCACCATTCGACATGGTGTCTGGGGTGCCAGTGCACTCGTTCAAAACCGTCGCCGACGCCTTTTGGGGATTTCATCAAGTGGAGTTGGAGGAGGAGAGTAGACGCCTGACCACATTCATCACGCCGTGGGGACGTTTTCGATACTGCAGGACGCCCATGGGACATTGCTCAGCGTCAGATGCTTACACCAAGAGGTTTGACGACGCTATTCAGGATGTGCCCCGCAAGTACAAGTGCGTGGATGACACTCTCCTCTATGACTCCAGTGTGAAGGGGGCGTTCTGGCACACTTACGATTTTCTGGAGACCTGCGCTCGCACAGGTATCACGCTGAAACCAGAAAAGTTCTTGTTCTGCAGGAGAGAAGCCGAGTTTGTGGGTTTCCTCCTGGGGTGGGACCTCTACCAGCCCACTGCCCAACGTCTGTCAGCCATCAAGGACTTCCCCATGCCGGATCAGCCATCAATCACTGACATCAGGTCCTGGCATGGCTTGGTTAACCAGTTGGCTCCCTTCCTTGCCACTGCACCTGTGATGGAGCCCTTCCGTGAGCTCCTCAAGAAGCCAGTGGGCAAGCAGGTGTATTGGGACGACCAGCTGCGGCTCAAGTTTCGCCAGGCCCAGGACACCATCTGTCAGTTGGCCAGAGACGGCTTGGTGTACTACGACAAATCCAGGCCTACGGCAGCTGTCACTGATTGGAGCAGGGAGGGCATCGGCTTCGTCGTCCTGCAACAATACTGTGCCTGTGCCTCTCCAGAGACGCCCTTCTGCTGCAGAGGAGGGTGGCGGTTGGCTCTGTGTGGTAGCCGACATCTGAGCACGGCCGAGGCCGGTTATGCTGCAGTAGAAGGGGAGGCCCTGGCTGTGGTGTGGTGCCTGTGCAAGGCCAGGCTGTTCCTCCTTGGCTGCCCGAACCTCATTCTGGTGAAGGACCACCGCCCCTTAGTTGGCTTGCTAGGGGACAGAGCCCTCACGGATTTGGCGAATCCGTGTCTGTTCAGGCTCAAGGAGAAGACCCTGCAGTACCGATTCACGGTCAAATACTTGCCAGGGAAGTGG
Source organism: Homarus americanus (assembly GCF_018991925.1). Classification (NCBI taxonomy): domain Eukaryota; kingdom Metazoa; phylum Arthropoda; class Malacostraca; order Decapoda; family Nephropidae; genus Homarus; species Homarus americanus. The sequence continues at coordinate 870,107 of NW_024747997.1, read as the reverse complement.
AACTGTGCAGCTGACGCCCTATCCCGCTTCCCCTCCCTCAGGGCGGCGCCTGATGCGGAGGACATGGACCAAGAGGAGGACCTGTGCGCTGCAGTGTGTGCAGTCACAATCGCAGCACTGGATCAGGATGGGTGCATCACTATGGACGAAGACACAGTGTGCAAAGCGGCTGCGGACGACCCAGTGTACCAGATTCTAGTGTCGAGGGTGCTGGCGGGCGACTGGCACCCCCACAAGTCGCAGGAGGTGGCCTGTCTGCGCCCGTACTTCTCGGTGAGGGACAGGTTGGCTGTGGTCAGGGGTTTGGTCACCTACACCTTTGACCAGGACTGCTTGCGCCTTGTCATCCCCGACTCCCTCCGCCACCGGGTCGCCGTTAACCTGCATGTGGGGCACCAGGGCCTCGACTCAATGCTCAGGCGGGCCCGGCAGTCTGTCTATTGGCCTGGCATGGAGGGTGACCTGCAGTATCATCGGTCCCGGTGTGCTGCTTGCGAGACCCACGCCCCTTCCCAGCCTCCGGAGTCGTTGGTTCTGACCCCAGCGCCAGACTATCCCTTTCAACAAGTGGTGGCCGATTTGTTCCACCTGCAGGGCCGCACGTACCTAGCATATGCTGACCGACTGACAGGTTGGCTGGAGATCGCCCACTTCCCCAACGAGGCCACCTCTGGAAAAATCATCGCCAGTCTGCGGGCCTACTTCACGAGGTGGGGGGTACCTGAGCAGATCTCCACGGATGGAGGTACCAACCTTGCCAGCCTTGAGATGACAGATTTCCTCAAGTCATGGGGGGTCGAGGTGCGCCTCTCGTCGGCCCACTTCCCCCAGTCCAATGGCAGGGCAGAGGCTGGGGTCAAGGCTGCCAAGAGGCTCCTCAGGGATAACACTGGGCCCGGGGGTAGCCTGGACTGCGATAGGAGATCCCAGGCCCTCCTCCAGTACCTGAACACGCCTCTGCAGGGGGTGAACAAGTCGCCCGCCCAACTTGCCACCGGCCGCCAGCTCCGTGACGGCGTTCCCGTGGCCAGACAGCACTATAAGGTGGACCAGCACTGGCGGCGGGCACTTTGTATGAGGGAGGTGCGCTTGGCCGAAACCCAGGATGGGGTCCTGTCGCGGAGGGAGGTATCCCGCCAGCTGGCTCCCCTAGTCGTGGGCACGCAGGTGCGTGTGCAGGACGCAGCTACCAAGCTCTGGGAAGGACAGGCATAGTGGTGGAAGCCCGCCCTCACAGGCAGTATGCCGTCAGGTTGAGTGGCAGTGACAGGGTGTCCATCCGCAACAGACGCCACCTGCGAAACGGCTCCACACCTGTGCCTACTACTCCGGTGGTGCACCAAGCTGTGCCTCCTGGCCCCCCTTCTGCTGTGCCCTCCGTACCCGCGCCCTCCTTCACACCCACGGCCCCTCCCCAGTCGAGCGCGGCCAGGCCCAGGAGAGGCCGTAGGCCTCCGGGCTGGTTGACGGACTACGTGGTGTAGTGCATGTGATGTAAAATCAGTTTAGAGGTTTTTTTTTTTTCCTTTGTTTGACTGGTTTTTCCTGCATTATTGTTGTTTTTATGAATGCATTGTTTTCCTTTTGTTAGTTCAAATGTGCATTGTCATTTCCTTTTAACTTGGGGGGGGAGATGTAAGATTGTACCATCATACAATATGTTTTCCCATATTGAGATAGGGGCTTGTCTTTGGCAGCGCCCGGTTGCCAGTCACCAGCTGACGCTGTTAGAATAAAGACTACAAAGAACGTGGTCTATGACTCCAACCTCTCACAATTACAAAAATAGGTTAGGATATATTCTGAATGAAATGATGAAACAGTTGCAAGTTTCAAAGTTTCCTCGAGGCATTTTGTTGGGTGAGGAGAGCAAACACAGGGATACTGACGTCACAGTGGGATTCCAGCGTCCGTTTCCATGCGGTTGCGTTTTCAATCGCTACAGGGAGCAATTGACATGTACCACAAGCACATAACGCTAACGCTACTGTGCCAGTGGAAACAACCGTGTACATTTCAATATGATCTATTTTGGCCGCTAACGCTACTGCTACAGCGTGAATGGTAGATCCTGTTGCCATATGGCATCACAAAAATTGTGACCAAGTCCCAGGTTGCTGATCTGACTTTCTGCCTCATTTACACACAACTGCATATATATATATATATATATATATATATATATATATATATATATATATATATATATATATATATATATATATATATATATATATATATATATATATATATATATATATATATTACAGGCGAAATGTTCTGATCATATATTGTTGGTAGCCCTGACTACCCCTAAAATGGGAAACTGGATATGCCAGTGATTCATATTCTCGGTAATAAGTATAAGTATAATTACAATAATCTAATTTCTAGTATCACCCGTATTATAAAACAACAAACATTATATAATAATTTACGAAACAATGGCAGGTGTTTTGCGGTGGTTATAGTGGCGTGACAGAAACGTAAATAAACGAAATGAATGGAACATTTTTGGAACGAGAATATTGTGCATATAAGGTTGTCAAGCAGTGCAATTAAGACTTATAGTCCGTGCACTGAATGCATATAATATCATAACTAAAAAAGCTTAGGCCCTCACCGAGAATAGTGATAATGGCAATTACCTGGTGCGTGCATTACTTCGGAACTCTCCATATTGATTTCTTGGAACGTCATGGCAGGAATATACCTTATAGACTCAGAAGGTGTTCCTTATATAGAAATAATTTCAAAACAAAAACAAACACAGGTCTTTGTAGTCAGCAAAAGTCAATCTTTCAAACATGGCTGTGATTTAATTATTTTTAAAAGTTGCGTTGGCACTTTTTGCAGTGCAGTGGAGCTCATTATAAGGTTTAAAACGTGATTTGTATGTTTATAACAGTAAATATAAGGACAAATAACATGTGTAATAGGTTTAGGATCACATGAGCGTTACAGTGTGTACATTGACAATTGCCAATTTAAATAATAAATTCTTATTTATTTTATAAATAGAATAAGAGTCTGTGAGTTTGCATTACCGTTGAACAAAGTTAATATAATTATAACACGTCAACAATTTCCTTGCGGCTACGATTCTTTTCATATGTTATATTCCTTTGTCGCACTTTCCATAATGTTCATTCTAAAATCCATCATAAGTAGCTGTACGGACACTTTTCTTGTCCACGTCTCAAGTTGCATCACATAAAACACTCAGTCATGGAGGAGAAACCAAACATTGTTACACACAAGTAAGTCACGTACAACCTTGAAGCCATCGTTGAATTAATACTTGTATTCGTTTAAATTTTTCCTCATTATATACACGACGTGACTTCAGGTAAAACATTTTATTTATACGTGTATACAGTATAATCAGGCTCTGTAACATCATTCCATATGCGTTCAATTCTAAATTATTTGAGATAGAGGTGCGAGTTATTAAGGTACAAGTGTGAGTCACTCAGGCACAGATATGGGTCATTAAGATACAGGTGTGGGTCATTAAGGTACAGGTGTGAGTTATTAAGGTGCAGGTGTGAGTTATTAAGGTACAAGTGTGGGTCACTCAGGCACAGGTATGGGTCACTAAGGTACAGGTGTGGGTCATTAAGGTACAGGTGTGAGTTATTAAGGTGCAGGTGTGAGTTATTAAGGTACAAGTGTGGGTCATTAAGATACAGGTGTGGGTCATTAAGGTACAGGTGTGAGTTATTAAGGTACAAGTGTGGGTCACTCAGGCACAGGTATGGGTCACTAAGGTACAGGTGTGGGTCATTAAGGCACAGGTGTGGGTTACTAAGGAAAAGGTGTGGGTCAGTAAGACAGGTGTGTACTCACAGACGGTCCACGGCCTTGTAAGTGGCCAGGGTATCAGCTGGGTTCTTAAGGTTGAGAACCCGTTGCAGTTGCTCCCGGGTTCTGCCTGCCGACCCGAAGTAGGCCAAGACGAGGGCGTTCCAGATGCTGAAGGGGGAGAAGAAGAAGTTGCCCGTGGCGCTGCCGGGGACGTAAAGCTCCTTGAACAAATCCAAGCTGAAGGGGAGGATGTGGCCCAGGTCAGGGTGGAGTGGTGGGGGCTGAGTATCGTTGGGGGTGATACACTGAGGGCTGACCACACCCACTAGCGTCAATAACAACACTGCCGACACAAAGTTTAACATTCTGTGGACGAGAAGAAGAGTTAAGCTGTTATTACCTGAATACCTGTAGGTAGATATTTTAGTAATAATAATAATAATAATAATAATAATAATAATAATAATAATAATAATAATAATAATAATAAACACAGACTGCCCTCTTATGCTGCCATTCACTACCTTTGAGCTACCTAACCATGAGTCATTTGTTACAGTGTTCCCACCCACTACAAGGTACCAACACCTGAATAACTTTACCTCTGTCACATCACACCACACTTCAACATTACACATCAACAGCATATATTTCAAAAAAAAAAATCTATGCCAAAATGTTATATTTATTCACGCACACTGCTGCTTCATGGATGCCTATAGCCCTCCTATTCGATACCTCCCTTACCTCATCCTTCAATGTCCTCGTCTCTCCTTAGCACCTTGACCACTCAGATAATTCCAGTTTTACAGCACCAGGTACCATGAAATTATGTTCACTGCCCTACCGGTTCTTATTCCTAATCCTCGCAAGGTTTGTTGTTAGATACTCTGGGCACAGTCCATTGAAAATTCTGCAAGCGTGATTCAGCCTCAGATGCTTCACTCTATACCCGTCACACTTAACATGTTCAGTGACTGAAGAACTTTGTGACTAACGTGATCTCTTGCGTTTATGTCAAGAATGAACCTCGCCGCCTTGTTTAGATTGTATATGAGCGCCAAGCAAAGGTTCCTACAGGCATCAGCTGAGAGGCACTTAGCATATCTATAGACAAACAAGAGTCAAGAGATAGCCTAAGGTATTTTACTGAGGGTACAGTTGAGATGGGTTCATTCTCGCATCGCACAATGCGTTCATTTACGCATTTGAGTTTTCTTTTTGATCCAAATAATATTGCTTCAGTCTTTCCAAGATGCAGGGATAATATGTTGTCTATGAGCCACTGTTTGCATGACTTCAGTTCAGGTGATAACTCGTTCTCACTGTCATCGGCATACAGTGGGAATGTCCTTTACATAATACCGGAAGAGCAAAAGTCCCAGGATACTTCCTTATTGAACTCCACAGGATATTGGCTTGGATATTTGAAACAACAATTTGTTTCCTGTTGCTAAGATATGATTTAACCAGTCAATAGACCCAATGCCAAGAGCATGCAGTTTTTCACACAGTATATCATGATCGAGTGTGTCGAAGGCTTTTTGCAAGTCGAGAGGTTACCATACCAGTATCTGTTATGGGTTGCGTTAGGCCTACTGAAGCAAACCACCCCAGTGCTCTTTACTGGAAATAAGACACCAGGCCACCCCGATTCCGTCACCACCGTGCCATTAGCGGGTGTGTGAGCCAGGCTGTGGGGGGGGAGGGTGTGAAGTAGGTCAGTGTTATATTGTCCATCTGTCTCACCCCACCACAACCATATTTTGGCAGAAGGCCCCAGACCGTGGATTAGTAAAGACCCCCTGCTCCGCAGACCGAAGAAATAGAGGTCATACAGTACAGTTCTACCTCGACACCGTCCAGAGACTGTCACTGCTACGAGTCTGTGTGTGCAAAACCCCAACACTTTAGTTAAGTTTAGCAACTAAGTAATAAATCCTGCGAAGAAAAGTGATCACTGGTGAAGGCCTGTTTGCTACAAGAGCACTCCAGGCTGGCCTAGTAAATCTAAACGGTTAATTCCCCAGGTTGACAAACTCCCCCTTATAAACTTACGGTATTGTGACGTGAATGTTAATGACTCACCTACCCATGCAAATTATAAGTCAGTGTATGAAACCCTGCCAAATAAACATAAGTGCAATTATCTGCCCGTATCTGTGATTTCTATCTTATGATTACTAAAGGTTATTACTGATTGGTTATTACAAAGTACAACCAATAACTTAGATGGATGTTGGAAATTAATGGAAATAATTAGATCATCATTTATCAAATATACAACACAATGAATGCTGGAAGTGGAGTGAAATTCTACGTAGTGATACTCCATAATCTCCTGGGTGAGCAACCAGTGTAAAGGTATCTGAACTCTACGGTAAGAAAAACATATTCTGTGCATTTCTTTCGTGACCATGTCCCTGATCTGTCTGGGATATGATATGGTCAATGAGATGGATCAGACTAGCGTCAGTTGAGTGAGAGCCCCTAAAGCTTTATTGGTAGCTGTACGAAATATACACCAAGAGATATATTTCCACCTGAACATACTCGGCTCTCTTTAGAATTTTAAATACCATACACTCTATAGTATACTAACTGGCCTGCAATTACTTATCAGACCTGTCGCCTTTCTTATGCTGGAGGTACAGTAGGTGTTACTCTGGCAAACTTATGCTCATCTGGTACAGTATTGGCGCTAATGGGGAGGCCCCGTCCTGTCCCTCAACAACCTGGCTGGGATGCTGTCGATACCTGTCCTCTTATAGGGGTCCTATTTGTTTAACTCCTTTAGAACAAAGTCCTCTGTCACCGAGTGGATTTCAATACTCTCTGGAGTGATGCTTCTCTTTCTGTAGTGGAATTTAAAAGCTTCTGCTCCATCATCCCACCTTGTAATTGTTTGAGGCTATAGGTAATTTTCAACTAAAGATGATGCAGCTGTTGTATAGAAGAAATTAGAGTGGTTCTCAACTTTAGATATGTCGTGACAGAGATCATCGTTGATCTTTAACACTAAGTTAGAACAGTGTTTTGGTTTGTTGCTGTGCCCGCGAGTTTTTAGTTGTTTCCAGAGCTTTTGGGGGTTATTTTTCTTTTCCTCATTCTTAATCTTTACGGATTCTTTTTTCGCTCACTTTACATCTCTCTGTACTTTGTTTCTTAGTCGCCAAAATTCCTTGTGTGGTTCATCATCATGTGTGTTTCTTCTCAACTTATAAACGAGGTGATCCCTGTGTCTAAATGATTCCAGTATCTCATTAGTCATCCAGGGTTCAGTCTTAGCTTTTATTCTTGTCCCCTTTAACCGTGCTACGTCATCAATAACGCCAGTAAACGTACTTGTGAACTTCTCTGAGGCCTCGTTCACCTCAATGCAATTTGTCATATGCGACCAATCAATATTTTGTTGTTTATTTTGGAACACTTCTTTCATAGAGTAGTTTCGACGTCAGTGTATTCGCCATCTGTGTGTGGTTGTTTAAAGTAGCCACGTGGGTGTTGTCTCACCTCACCAGTCAACAGGAAAATATTATTAATAGATCCTTGAAACTCGTGTTGTTGATAAGAGGCCCACGTGTCACAGGTCTTGTTAGGGAAGAATTTATGTATTTTCGTTCATAAATTATACACACAACGAAAAAGTCTACTCGTTTCTTTTTGTATTCTGATTTTAAAAAGTTGTAAATAAAATCTAAGTTGGTTACCGATTAATCGGCGCCATATTGACAACTAAGAAAGTAGTCAGACCCATAATTAGAAAAAAATTCCAATGAACAATGTTACGTCAAAGCTCTCGTTGTGTTTAGTTAGGTTGGCAGCCATGATTATTTTCAGAGTCACATATACACTCAGTAAACCTTTAACTAATATTAGATGCACAGTATGAAGTATAAAAAAATGGAATCACCTGAAGATTAACCACCCTAAAGCTAACCTAACATTATGATAACCAAACCTATAACTAGTTTATGTGTTATGACTAGGCTTATGGATCACCTTAAGATCACCCACCCTTATACTAACCTAACCTAAACCTTTTACATCTATTAACGAAAAAAATCCAAGTCTGTTAATTAAGAATAAGAAGGTCATACACATAGCTGTAGCCTCGGTAACCAATAAGATTGACGATAATAATGATTGATTGATTGGCGGAGTGTGATTGATTGGTTAAAGTATGATAATGAATGAGGTGCTTGTGGAAAGCTTAGTCAGTTGTGTTCTGACCTCACTAGAGGAAAGGTCACGGCAGGCTTAGCTCCCGGGGATTAATTGTCACTAATGGCGAGTGCTACTTGTGAACAGCGCTGTGCCTTTCTGAGGGCCGAGCGAGAGAAGGCCAAGGAAGAAAACTTGAAATTAAAGGAAGTGATGGCGAGGATGAAGGAAGAAACGAGACAAGGAAAGCCCGTGTCTGACAAGGAAGGTACGAAAACCTTAATTATTGGCGATTCCCAGGTACGGTACCTGGACAGAGCTTTTTGTGATAAAAACAAAATTAGGATGAGGGTGTGTTTGCCAGGAGCTGGGGTGGGGGATATTGTTGACAGGATAGACAATATCTTGTCTGGTAATGGGAACAAACCCATTATCTGCCTCAGTGTAGGAGGCAATGATATTGGCCGGTGTAGGAGCGAGGAGCTTCTTGATAAGTTCAAGACAGCTATAGAACGTATTAGGTCGAAAGAAGGGATCCCTAACATATGTGGTGTCCTGCCAAGAAGGAGAGTTGGCAATGAATAGTTGTCAAGAGCAGTTGGTGTCAACGGCCGTCTTGACAGATATTGAAAGTCAAGATCAGTCCCATACTTTGAAAACTGGGACAACTTTTACCGCAGAAGGGACCATTATGCTAGGGATGGGGTGGCAACCCTGGCTGGCTCTCTCTCGAGAGAAGTTCGAAAGATGTCGAAGTCTTTAAACTGCTAGGAGAACATATGAGCACGGGGATGGAGGAGACTGCAGTGGGAGCGGGTAAACAAAATGAAAGGTTACAGGGAAATAGTGCTTGGAACGATGACAAAACTAAATTAGGCAGGGAGTTAAAACCTAAATGCAATAAAGGGATGACTCAGAACATGACTAACTTAAGTGTCTACTACGCAAACAGCACAAGTATGAGAAACAAAATGGATGAAATCAGGGCATTAGTATGAACCGAAAAATTCGATATAATAGTATTCACCGAAACATGGATAAACCTAGACTCACGTGAGTCACCTGTCGAATACCAAATTGCAGGTTACAAATTATTCGATACCGATAGGCAGATTAGGAAAGGAGGCGGATTAGCAATCTATGTCAGGGATAATCTGAAGTGTGAGATAAATAAGGAAATAAAAACTGAGCGGAATACAGAAACAATTTGAATAGAATTAATCGATGGTAAGGAAAAATTAATCACAGGAGAAATATACAGTCTTCCTAATCTTGATAGAATTAATGAGCAACTTATTTGGGATGAAATGCCCAGGGCTTCCATACATAGCAAAGTCTGTATGGTAGACGACTTTAACTTTAGCCAAATAGATTGGATTGACCTTACGGGTAACTCAGATTCAGAGGATTTTCTTGAAACAATCCAGGACTGTTTCTTAAGCCAACATATAACCGAACCCACCCGGGGTAATAATATACTCGATTTACTTCTGTCAAACAGAGAAAACCTCATTAGTAATGTCGAGGTAGGGAACGAACTTGCTAACAGCTATCACATAGAAATTAGATTCCAATTAGTATTTCAGGGCAGTCGCAAGGAAAATTCAACTAAAGTCCCACATTTCAGAATGGCAAACTTTGATAGTTTGAAGAAGCAGCTGAGAGAAGGGGTATCAAGCTTGGGGGTGAATTACATGACCTTACATGAGGTGACCTCACACAATGTACCAACAGAGGGCGACCTTACCTGGAGACCTGACGGTTGAGGATGACCTGATCACGAGATCTGAGGTTGACTAGTTCCACAACAATTTAAATAATGAGTTACTTAATGCAAAAAGGCAGATCAAACAACTCAGATAAAACAACAATGACCCTAAATGGATAAATAACTATTTACAGAATATTATTGGCCAAAGGAAGGCTATAGGTAGAAGCATAAATCGTGGCGAATTTTACCTCCGGGAGTATTATAAGGTATTGGCCGGTAGGGTTAAGACCGAGATAGAAAAGCAAAGAGGAATAATGAACTGAAGGTAGCAAGGGAAGCGAAGTCAAACCCCAAGGGATTCTACCAAATGTATCAAACTAAAACACGAGAAAAGATTGGACCAATACAGTCAGATACCGGCGAGCTAACTGATAATGACGGAGAAATGAATCTGAATAAATATTTTTCAACAGTTTTCACCACCGAAAATTTAAACATGATACCCGAGGCACGGACTATATACAGAGATAGTGAAGAAAATAAATTAAGCGAGATAGTAGTGACTAGTAACGATGTTAGTAAGCAAATAGACAAACTAAAGCCTAATAAAACAATGTAAGGAAGAGCTTTGTATGTCCCAAGCAAAGTTGTTTAACGTGTCCTTAAAAACGGTTGTAGTACTAGAATCCTGGAGGATAGCGAATGTAATTCCGATTTTCAAGAAGGGAGATAGATCACTATCCTTTAACTACCGTCTAATCAGTTTAACATCAATTGTAGGCAAATTATTGGAAGCAATTATTTCAAACTCTATTCGAAATCACCTGGAGAAACACAATTTGATCAATGATTCCCAACATGGCTTCACAAGCAGGCGTTCATGTCGATCTAATCTATTAACATTCTTTTCATCTGTTTTCGAATCAGTGCACGAGGGGCACAATTTTGATGTGGTATATTTCGACTTTAGCAAAGCATTTGACAGAGTCCCCCACGAAAGACTAACAAGAAAAGTGGAGGCTCATGGCATTGAAGGAGATATTCTAAAATGGATTAGGGCGTGGTTACAGAAACAGGGAGTGGGAATTAGTGGGAATTAACGGCACTAAATCCGATTGGAGCAACGTCACTATTGGAGTACCCCAAGGCTCAGTGCTTGGACCATTATTATTTATTATGTACATAAGCGACAGAGATATCAGCGTAGACAGCAACATAAGTAAATTTGCTGATGACACTAAAATAGGGCGTGTAATTCAATCTCATGAGGACTCCGCAAAACTACAGGAAGATCTAAACAAATTGCAAATGAAATTCATTGTGGACAAATGTAAAGTACTCAGTTTAGGAGATGTAAACAGAGAAACCAGATACCAGATGAACAACGATGTTATAGAGAAATCCGCCTGCGAGAAAGATTTAGGAGTTATGATAAATAGGAATCTTAAGCCAAGTAAACAATGTGTATTTGCTCGAAACAAGGCTATTAAAGTACTTGGGTTCATACAAAGGAGTGTTAGTTACAAGACTAGCGAGGTCATCTTAAAACTATATCTTACGCTTGAGAGACCTCACTTGGATTACCCAGTTCAATTCTGGTCACCGTATTACAGAATGGATATAGAATCCTTAGAAAGAATTAAGAGGAGAATGATAAGACTAATCCCGGGCATTAGGAACCTTCAGTACAGAGACAGGTTAAACATCTTAATTCGCACTCCCTCGAGAGACGTAGAGTGAGGGTCGATATGATGGAAGTCAGGGCTAAACAAAGGGGACATTACAAAGGTACTCAAGCTATCCAAACCAGGAGCCAACCTTTAACAATGGTTTTAAATTAGACAAATTTAGATTTAGGCGCGAAATAGGTAAACGTTGTTTTGGAAATAGAGTAGTGGACGAGTGGAACAAGTTGCCAAATATCATCATTAACTCGAATACGCTGGATAGCTTCAAACATAGGTTGGATGGATATATGAGCAATAGGGGTTGGGCGTAAATGGGACTGCCCAGTATGGGCCAATAGGCCCGCTGCAGTTTCTTCCATTCTTGTGTTCTTATGTTCTTATATGAGGGTAATAATTAGCATTGGAGGTTTAGGTTAAGTTAGGTAAATTAGGTTAGGGTGGTTAATTTTAAGGCCGGTTTAGGTTAGCCTTATGGTCGTTAATCTTAAGATTAGGATACGTTAGGTTATGTTAGGTTAGGTTAATCTCTAAGGTGAAAAATAAACTAGGTTAACCACCATTTAGACTCATAATAACATTAACCACCATATAGACTCAGAGTAACATTAACCACCATATAGACTCAGAGTAACATTAACCACCATATAGACTCATAGCAACATTAACCACCATATAGACTCAGAGTAACATTAACCACCATATAGACTTAGAGCAACATTAACCACCATTAGACTCAGCACAACATTAACCACCATTAGACTCAGAGCAACATTAACCACCATATAGACTCAGCGCAACATTAACCACCATATACACTCAGAGTAACATTAACCACCATATAGACTCAGAGTAACATTAACCACCATTAGACTCAGCACAACATTAACCACCATTAGACTCAGCACAACATTAACCACCATATAGACGCAGAGCAACATTAACCACCATATAGACTCAGAGCAACATTAACCACCATATAGACTCAGAGTAACATTAACCACCATTAGACTCAGCACAACATTAACCACCATATAGACTCAGAGCAACATTAACCACCATATAGACTCAGAGTAACATTAACCACCATATAGACTCAGAGCAACATTAACCACCATATAGACTCAGCACAACATTAACCACCATTAGACTCAGAGCAACATTAACCACCATATAGACTCAGCGCAACATTAACCACCATATAGACTCAGAGTAACATTAACCACCATATAGACTCAGAGTAACATTAACCACCATTAGACTCAGCACAACATTAACCACCATTAGACTCAGCACAACATTAACCACCATATAGACTCAGAGCAACATTAACCACCATATAGACTCAGAGCAACATTAACCACCATATAGACTCAGAGTAACATTAACCACCATTAGACTCAGCACAACATTAACCACCATATAGACTCAGAGCAACATTAACCACCATATAGACTCAGAGCAACATTAACCACCATATAAACTCGGCACAACATTAACCACCATTAGACTCAGAGCAACATTAACCACCATATAGACTCAGCACAACATTAACCACCATTAGACTCAGCACAACATTAACCACCATTAATCTCAGCACAACATTAACCACCATATAGACTCAGAGCAACATTAACCACCATTAGTCTCAGCACAACATTAACCACCATATAGACTCAGTAACATTAACCATGCTAACCAGATGTTTAGTTCACGGATGACTCAACAGATGTCACTGCCTCACTGGCTGCTAGTATGGCAGTATCTAACAGTCTTTTAAGAGAGGATGACGTGCTTTTCCTTTATATTTCGATAGTTTTGTTATATTTTCTACAGGATATTTAACAGTAGACATCAACAACACAAGGGCTAAGCTGTACATCTCTCACCGGGTACACTGCGGTCTGCGTGTACAACGATCCGGTTACATCTTTCGTCTTTCACCGGTTTTGGTGTCAGTCACCGGCCACTGCCACCTGACCCGTTTAGGGAGAGGTAAGCTAGTACACGAGGTAGGTGGGCAGGGAGACACTAAAGAAAATAGACATAAGCAGCCAGTCAAGCAGGAGCGAGGGAGGGAGGGTGGGAGCAAGCAAACATACAGGGAAGGTGGGAAGGAACAAGCAAACATATAGGGAGGAAGGGAGGGAGCAAGCATGCAGGGAGGGAGCAAACATGCAGGTAGGAAAGGAGGAAGCAAGCAAACATACAGAGAGGAAAGGAGGGAGGGAGGCAGCAAGCATGCAGGGAAGGAGGGAGGGAGGGAGCCAGCATGCAGAGAGGGAGGGAGGGAGCAAGCAAACATATAGGGAGGAAGGGAGGGAGCAAGGAAACAAACATACAGGGAGGCAGGAAGGGAGGGAGTAAGCATGCAGGAAGGAAGGAAGGGAGGGAATAAGCATGCAGGGAGGAGGGAGTAAGCATGCAGGGAGGAAGGGAGTAAGCATGCAGGGGAAGGAGGAGTAAGCATGTAGAGAGGAAGGGAGTAAGCATGCAGGGAAGGAGGAGTAAGCATGCAGGGAAGGAGGGCATAAGTATGCAGGGAGGAGGGAATAAGCATGCAGGGAGGAAGGGAGTAAGCATGCAGGGAGGGAGGGAGTAAGCATGTAGAGAGGAAGGGAGTAAGCATGCAGGAAGGAGGGAGTAAGCATGCAGGGAGGGAGGAGTAAGCATGTAGAGAGAGGAGTAAGCATGCAGGGAGGGAGGGAGGGAGTAAGCATGCAGGGAGGGAGGGAGTAAGCATGTAGAGAGGAAGGGAGTAAGCATGCAGGGAAGGAGGGAGTAAGCATGCAGGGAGGGAGTACAACAGTAATAACCAGTTCATGAAGCTTAACACTCGATGAAGTTTTCTTTTCTGCCAGGCTGGACGTTCACCCGGCCTGACACACACACACACACACGCACCTGGATACAACTGACGTTATTAAGGGAGACTACTGACGATGTTGAAATGGGCTACTGAAGGTGCCGAGGGAGGCTACTGACTGTCCTGAGGTTGGCTACTGACGGTATTGTGGGAATCTATTGACGGTGCTGAAGGTGGCTACTGACGATGCTGAGGGAGACTACTGACGGTGCTCAGATATGTATGTTTGAAGTGAGAAGTAGGTAGGAAAGTGATGAGAAGTTGGAAGGTGAGGGAGGGAAGCCTTCAGGTAAACAGCCCGGAATGCTGTCAAAACCTCACCGTTATCTGACCTACTTATCAACTAATTACAATTAAGCGAAATGTAATAAATATGTTCAAATTATTAAAAAAACACTGATAATATTAACGTTACCTGCCGCTTAACGTGATCTGGTCTGGGATGTAAATTGCCGGCACTACACAGCACACAACAAGACGACGCGACGTCTCGTACCTTCAACTGCTGGGTCACCTCTGCCGGCTACACCTCACGCTCACCAATTTTATATCCCCAGAAAAGGGCTCCTCCCACGGCTAACTCCTGCCTCTCCTCACTCCTGCCTCTCCACACTCTTGCTCCTCCTCACCCCTGTCTCTCCACACCTTCCACTACTGAATCCTTCCATTGCTGAATCCCCCCACTACTGACACCTTCCACTGCTGACTCCACTACTGATTCCTCCTACTGCTGACTCCTCCTACTGCTGACTCCTTCCACTGCTGACTCCTTCCACAAATGACTCCTTCCACTGCTGACACCTTACACTGCTGACTCCTTCCACTACTGACTACTGTTCACACCTTCCACTACTGACACATTCCACTACTGACTCCTCCCACTGCTGCCTCCTCCCACTGCTGACTCTACTGCTGACACCATCCACTGCTGACTCCTCACCACTACTGACTCCTTCCACTACTGACTCATTCCACTGCTGACACCTTCCACCACTGAACCCTTCCACTGCTGACTCCTCCCTGCTGACTCCTTCCACTGCTGAACCACTACTGACTCCTTCCCTGCTGACTCCTTCCACTACTGACTCTTTCCACTGTTGACTCCTTTCACTACTGACTCCTCCCACTGCTGACACCTTCCACTACCGACTCCTTCCACTGCTGACTCCTTCCTGTTGACTCCTCCCACTGCTGACTCCCTCCCACTGCTGACTCCTTCCACTGCTCCTTCCACTACTGACGCTACTGCTGACACCTTCCACTGCTGCTGACTGACTGCTGACACACTACTGACTCCTCCCACTGACACACTGCTGACACCTTCCACTACTGACTCTGCTGACTCCTTCCACTGCTGCTGACTGCTGACTCCTTCCACTGCTGATCCTTCCACTGCTGACACCTTCCACTGCTGATACCTTCCACTGCTGACTCTCCCACTACTGACTCCTCCCAATACTGACTCCTCCCAATACTGACTCATCCCACTACTGACTCAACTGCTGACACCTTCCACTGCTGACACCTTCCACTACTGACTCCTCCCACTGCTGACTCCTTCCACTACTGACTCTACTGCTGACACCTTCCACTACTGACTCCTCCCACTACTGCTGATACCTTCCACTACTGACTCCTTCCACTACTCACTCCTTCCACTACTGACTTCTTCCAATGCTGACTCCTTCCACTGCTGACACAATCCACTGCTGAAACCATCCACTACTGACTCCTTCCACTGCTGGATTTATCAACATCCTCCCACCAACAGTACGGTGCAAAGATTGAAGATCAACCCACAACTAATATACAAAAGCGACAATTTCAACTCTAAAGGAAGAAACAACTGTTAGAGCGACAATCAGTACTTAGCGGCCAATGTTGACCTGACACCTTGACCTGACTCACCCAGCCTGCGGTACACTCGCCACCCCCAACACTGGATGAGAAGCCAAGAAACACTCCAAAATACACCAGGAGAGATGTGAGGACTCCTTACTCCACTCAGATGAGGAACTATGGACTCCTAATTACATCATATGAGGAACAAGAACCATCTCCAACGACCCTTTGTGAGCTGAAGGACCTACCCGGAACACGTGGTACATCTGCATCAGTAGTGAGGTAGCGACTTAGCTTCAACGGCCATCAAGACTTTGTTGGCGACGACATCAGGTCACAAGAATTTCTACAGACCAGCTCCCACAGTACCAGATCTAAAAGTAATATATATCATGTTTCTTATGTTTTCGTTTTGAAAGCTTTTGTCAATCAAGTGACCCACTCCCCGATTTCACCATATGTAACTTATCTCTGTTCAGTGAATATTTTCAGCCTTCAGGCTGCTATGTTAGCTTAATAAACCGTTAATTATTACTATTATTATTATTATTATTATTATTATTATTATTATTATTACTATTATTATACCGTCCACTACTGACTCCTTCCACTACTGACACCTTCCACTACTGTTACCTTCTACTGCTGACTCCTTCCACTGTTGACACCTTCCACTACTGACTCCTAGCACTGCTGACACCTTCCACTGCTGACTCCTAGCACTGCTGACACCTTCCACTACTGTTACCTTCCACTGCTGGCATCTTCCACTGCTGACACCTTCCACTACTGACTCCTCCCACCGCTGACTCCTACTGGTGGCTCCTTCCACTGCTGACACCTTCCACTACTGACTGCTCCCACCGCTGACTCCTTCCACTGCTGGCTCCTTCTACTCCTGACTCCTTCCACTGCTGACTCCTTACACTGCTGACTCCTTTAACTGCTGACACCTTCCACTACTGACGCCTTCCACTGCTGACTCCTCCCACTACTGACTCCTTCCACTGCTGACACCTTAAGAACATAAGAGTGGAGGAAACTGCAGCGGGCCTATTGGCCCACTGGGCAACAGTGACATAAGCAAGTTTGCGGATGACACCAAAATAGGGCGGCAGATTAATTCTGGGCAGGATGCAAATGCATTACAGGAGGATCTAAATAAACTGCAGGGGTGGTCTGAAAAATGGCAAATGAAATTCAACACCAGCAAGTGCAGCGTACTTAATATTGGAAGAACAAATACTGACAATGTATACAGCCTTAACAACATCAACCTAGAGAAGTCGACTTTTGAAAGAGACCTAGGGGTACTTGTAAGCCCGGACCTACAGCCTAGAAAACAGTGCGTTAATGTTCGAAATAAGGCAAACAGAGTATTGGGTTTTATATCTAGAAGTGTAAGTAATAAGAGTGCAGCGGTCTTATTGCAACTGTATCTTGCGCTAGTCAGGCCGCACCTCGATTATGCGGTTCAGTTCTGGTGCCCTTATTATAGAATGGATATCAATTCACTAGAGTCGGTGCAGCGAAGAATGACGAAAATGATTCCGGGACTTAGAAACCTTCCACATCAGGACAGGTTAAAGAAACTTAACTTGCATTCCCTAGAAAGACGAAGAGTGCGGGGAGATATGATAGAAGTATTTAAGTGGGTGAAAGGAATCAATAAAGGGGATATAGATAAATTTCTTTTAATATCCGAGCAGGATAGGACTCGGAGCAACGGATTTAAGTTGGATAAGTTTAGGTTTAAGAGGGAGATAGGAAGGAACTGGTTCACAAATAGGGTGATAGACGAGTGGAACAAGCTTAGCAACTTTGTAGTAAGTGCTGGAACGCTGGAAAGTTTCAAAAGGAGGCTAGATAGATTCATGGATGATAGAGAGTGGTAGTAACTCTCGACAGGAGCTGCCATGCACAGGCCAACCGGCCTATTGCAGACTCCTTTTTTTCTTACGTTCTTATGTTCTTATTTACACCCAACCCCTATTGCTCATATATCCATCCAACCTATGTTTGAAGCTATCCAGCGTATTCGAGTTAATGATGATGTTTGGTAACTTGTTCCACGCGTCCACTACTCTATTTCCAAACCACTGTTTACCTATTTCGCGCCTAAATCTAGATTTGTCTAATTTAAAACCATTGTTACGAGTTCGCTCCCTGTTGGATAGTTTGAGTACCTTTGTAATGTCCCCTTTGTTCAGCCCTGACTTCCATTTATACACCTCTATCATATCGCCCTTTACTCTACGTCTCTCGAGGGAGTGCAAATTAAGATGCTTTAACCTGTAACCTGTCTCAGTCTAATTCCACTGCTGATTCCTCCCACTGCTGACTCCCTCTACTGCTGACTCCTCCCACTGCTGATTCCCTCCACTGCTGACTCCTTTCAATGCTGATTCCTCCTACTGCTGATTCCCTCCACTGCTGACTCCTTTCAATGCTGACTCCTCCCACAGCTGACTTCTCCCATTGCTGACGCCTCCCACTGCTGACTCCTCCCACTGCTGACTCCTCCCATTGCTGACTCCTCCCACTGCTGACTCCTCCCACTGCTGACTCCTCCCATTGCTGACTCCTTCCACTGCTGACAAAATGCATCTTTGCTTCGGGAGGTGATGGTTTGACGTCAATAGAGAAGAAATTTTTTGTCTTATTTGTTCTTCCTCCCCCTCCCTTCCTCCTCCTCCTCCCCCCTCGTCTCCCTCTTCCACCTCTCCCTCCCCTTCCCTCCTTCTCTCCCTCGTCCCCCTCTTACACTCACCCTCTTTCTCTCCCCCGTCCCCACTTCCCTCCCCCACCTTCTCTTCCTCGTCCCCCACTCTCCCTCCCCCACCCCAGGGCATTAAGCGAAGGTCAGTGTTAGAGTGGCAGGTGCGGGGCTGGGCGGGGAACCTGTTTGTTTACTTATGTGTTTTAAATGATTTTGGCTTGAACGCGATTATTGGATTACATGAATACAAAACCGTACACATACACATATTAACGATACTTATATAATACACTTATGATCCCATGAAAAAATAAATAAAATATTCTTGTTAGAAATCCGTCTGTGAATCATTTTTGTGTTGTAGTTTTAACTTGGTAAGAGTTGAGATAATGTTAATTGTGTGTTAGGCAGGGAATTTTACCGCATCAGGAACCCGGAAATGTTGTGACAAGCCTCAGCACTAGGAAAATTATCTCTCCTCTCTCTGGTTGTGTTTGTTTCTGTCTATCTCTCTCTGTTACTTTTTTCTTTCTTTCTACATTTGGTTGTGTTCTTAATAATATTTACCCATATTTTTCCGTGACTAAGATGTCTCATTATTAATGCCTCTGACTGATGTGGTTTTATGACTATATCACTAGATCATACCAACGAATTCTGATAATCTCGTACTGTTCACTTCTTCACGCACGTACACCGGGGGGTGGGGGAGGGGGGAGGGGCTGCTCGAGGGCTTGAGCACCAGTCATTTTTGTCTCATGTCCAAAGTGCTTTTTTGGACAGGTCGAAAATTTAATTGTGTGCCTTGAGCCAACCCCTGACACAGTTATATTAATCTTGCAAAGTTTAAGGTGGAAATGTATACACAAAATAAGCCCTGTTGTTGTCGAATGTATTTATTTCATCGTGGTAAACTTCCGATGCGCATGCGCGTCAGTTTCAATACTGACACGGCGGCCGGTGTAGCAGTTAAAAGTGAAGTGAGGCTGACTGCAGAGCAACGCCAACCGACCGCTGTCCGCCGCTGTCCGAATGAGTCGTACGTCTGGCACTTCATTTTTACCGAACGCTTTACTTTTAACTGATACACCGGTGTAGCAATTAAAAGTGAAGCGTTAGGTAAAAATGAAGTGCCAAACGTTACAAACCCTAGGGCAGTGGTTCTCAAACTTGGGGTAATTACCCCAACTGGGGTATATAAACTACATTTTGGCTGGGGTAATATGCTTCTGTTGACACTTTGGGGCAACCTCGTATTTAACACTTAAAACACTTACGTTTGCCGCGTTTGGCTTAAGCAAGGAGCAGTGGGATACCCATCTCTAATGACTCGGGCTATCGACGTACTTCTTCCACATCCCACGACCTATATGTGTGAACTTGGGTTCCCGGCAATGTACCAAATCAAGTCCAAGACTAGAAACCGGCTCGTTCCAAGCTCAGATATGAGGCTGACTCTGTCTAAGACTAAACCACGCATCCCAAATCTGGTGTCGACAAAACAGCGCTGTAACTGTAGCACTATTATTGATTTTTGTATAAGACAGACTAGAATTGTACACTTTTGTTTTGTATAATACACTATATTGGAGGAGTAAAATTTCTAAGTACATCTGTAAGCTTGTGTTTTGTATATTAAACTTTATTTAATAGAATTTAGGAGTAAAATTTGTAAGTACATTAATTTTGTAGACTTGCGCTTTGTATAATAAACTTATTGAATAAAAAGTAAGGAGTAAAATTTTACGTTGGGGTAATTCGAACCTGTCAGACTTTAAAAAGGGGTAAAATTGGAAAAAAAAAAGTTTGAGAACTACTGCCCTAGGGACTCAGTGATACATTTAGATCTCCCTATTCTGAGCATTTTGAACCCCATATATACCAGGCTGGAAGGAAGGTGTGGGTGTGCTTATATTTTTTGTATGGGCCAAGTGTGTGTTTGGTTTTCCACCGGTCTGCATTTCAAGAAAAGTTGAATGTGTTAAAACTGAGACGTGATTCTGATTCGTGTTTTATCAAGGATTTCAAAAATAAACTTCGTTTTGCTCTAGCACGTGACACTCTATTACCAATAAGACAAGATAATATAACTTATACATATACAAATGCAATATACAAATATGACAAGATAATGCAAATAAGACAATTCAGTAGGCTTCAAAGTTAACTGAACCTAAAGATTATTGTGATTAAGGCTATTTGTCTGCAATTACAGAAAGAAATGATATACAGTATATGAAAATGTATGAACATAATATTAGGCTTCTAGGATGGGTGAAACTTTTTTTTCTCGATTTTCTGGCAATCTTTTCGTTGGCACAGTCTCTCTTCAGCATCCAGCAGTAGTCTGCCATCATGTTCACATTCCACCTTCCTTGATACCTCTTTTCCATTTCCTTAATGACCTGGTGAAATCTTTTACCTTGCTCTTCACCTAAACTACAGGGGGTAACTAAATTTTCAGGAAAATACTCAAGATGGGAATGTAAGAAATGCACTTTTACACTCATATTGCAACCCATGTTTTTAAAGTTATTCAACATACCTTCAACCATGTTTTGATAGTTTAGATATTTTCTATTGCCTAAAAAAACATACACAACATTCTTGAAACTATTCCATGCTTCTTTCTCACACTGGTTCATCGATTCTTCAAATTGGTGGCCCAACATTAACTTTCGGATTTGAGCGCCCACGAAAACGCCAGCATTGATTTTTTTCATATGTGACTGATGGAAATTTCATGCAGAAGTACCTGAAACAATCACTTTCCTTATCTAAGGTTTTTACAAATTGTTTCATTAACCCGAATTTCATATGCAGAGGAGGCAACAGCACTTTTTTAGGATCAATCAATGGCTCATGTAGAATATGTTTAGAACCTGGCACAAGAGCCTGTCTAGGTGGCCAGTGTTTTTTTGCCCCAATGTTCACGTCTTGCTCTGCTGCCCCACTCGCACAAAAAACATGGCATTTTCGTGTATCCACTCTGTTGACCAAGCAACAAAGCAATGACTTTTAAATCTCCACAAACCAACCAACCATGATCTTTATAATGAACTTTCTCTAGAAGTATCTGCAAATTTTCATAAGTTTCCTTAAGATGAACAGAGTGAGCCACAGGAATTGATGAAAATACATTTCCATTATGAAGTAAAACTCCTTTGAGACTTGTTTTTGAAAAATCAATGAACAACTTCCATCCAGTAGCTGTATAGGCAATGCCAAAATAGTTAATTAAAGCAAACACATTATTATAAGAAACCAAGGAGCCTTCCTCTGAATTTTTGATTAACTAGTTCTTGTTTACATTGCCTATACCACGAAAAATATGTCCCTTTGCTCAATAACTTCTTTGGTTTCAACCTAGATCCTAAAAGTTCAGCAGACTCCTTTGGTAAATCCAAATCCCTAACCAGATCGATAAGTTCACTCTGGGCAAACACCTCTCCAGGTTGATAAACATCACTTCCGTTACCTGACGATGAATCACGGTCAGATTCTGATGACACGGACTGCAACACATCTGGCGGAATTATATCCCTCTATCTTCACAGAGTAAAAATAACAGTCATCACCATGGTTTTTAGGCTCCCGCCATACCATAGGGACTCCAAATGGCATAACTTTTTTTCTTACCATATTTCCACTGTCTTAAACCTTCAACACAAGTGCGACATACTTTATGTGGTGGCCATGGTTTCTCTAAATCACCTATTTTCACTCCAACGTAGGCAAAATATGCATTTTCAGGGCCGGATTCAGGAGTGGGCAAAGTGGGCAGCTGCCCAGGGCCCTCCACAATCTGGGGGCCTCCAGATGTGCGGTAGTAGCTATATCAGGGCCGGTTGACTTGAAACCACATGAATGACTCCAGTCATGTCTCACTGTGTGTGTGTGTGTGTGTGTGTGTGTGTGTGTGTGTGTGTGTGTGTGTTGGGAACTTGTACACTATCAATAAATATACAGTTAATTAAAAATTTCTCAATGTTCTAATTTCCTCAATATAACTGCATATGGCTTCAAATTTCTCCAAAGAAGTGTTCAAATTTCAAAATTTTCCCGGGGGGATTACAGCGCCCCCCGGAACTCCCAGATGTTTAGGCTCGCTTCACTCGCCACCCCACCCTCTTGGGTAGTTATAATGAGGGGGGCCTCCACAAAGAGGCTGCCCATGGGCTTCCACAGGTCTAAATCCGGCACTGTGCATTTTTCACGAATGCGATTATTTCTTGTTGTTTATGCACAACAAAGCACCCACATGTGTAGCAGAATACGTTTGGATTGCTCAAACATCCACAAGAAGACATATTTACAACAGGAATAGTATCTTAGTATAGCAAAGCAAGGAGGTTTAACATTGCATCCACGAGGAAAGGAAACAACTTGGTTAGGTAATTCAATAAAAGATTCTTCTCACGACTTGTAATAGGAACCCTATACACAGCACCAATTAGTATATCTTTCCTTTTCATAATGATCTCCCACCATACTGTTTTATCATACAAATGATCATTCAAGAAATTTACATTGTCTTCAAGAGAAATAAGAGAATTCCTCACTAATATAACCACAACTCTACCAGGTTCATTCTGCACACCATCGAATTTACTATTAAACTTTCACTAAAAAATCTGAGGGATGTGGGGTTTCGTGATGTGGAATCGCACATAGGATGGAGGTGAAAAGGGAAACTCAGCTGTGGCGGTTTTATTATATAAATATATTATGTACAAAACAGTCTGGTGCTGGGAAGTTGGTGCGTGGTAGAGGAGTTGCTGTGCAGGAGCTTCTTAAGAGGAGGTGTAGTGTGTTGCAGGGCTGTAGCTAGAATGTCCACTTCACGTTCCAAGTTTAGAAGCTCCAAAAAGTTGTTGGTAGCGAAAGGCGGTTGTTTTGTTGTTGTTGAGATTGTCGGACCCCAGTCCGACACGGGCCTTTGCCTATAGGCGGCCCGTTTGGTGGTTCCGGCTGGAGCTCCAGGAGCAGTCAGACCGGATTGGGATTAGAGGTGGTCCCACCTGCAGATTGGAAGGATACTGCAGGTTGCAAGTGTGAGCGGACCCCGGATCAGTGGACGCTTACCACCAACCCCCACTCTTGGACGTGGTCAGTTTCGGAGTGGCGCGCCCCCCGAACCGGGGTCCGCACTTGCTGGGAGAGGATGCTTTCTAAGCTATCTGGGTGGTGGGTATCGTGTGATGACCCGGAGTAGGTGGTGAATGTGGTCTGTATGGGCCTTTCGGGTTAGAGTGGCCGCTGGTGTTGTGTGTGTTTCTTGGGAGATTTGAGTTCTGTTTCGGAGGCTTTGTGTGACCTCGCAATCGAGGAGATAGTGTTTAAGTGGGTTGGCTGCTGGCTCCTGACAGTAGGTGCATTCCATGACGTCATTTCCGATCATCTGCCAGGAGCACTTGTACCCTAGTCGTAGTCGATGAAGGCTAACTTGGGTTTGTCTTGGAGTTTTCTTGTCAGCGAAAGGTGGTTCCCCTTTTGTGGCCGCCAGGTACCATTTGGCTGATTGGGAACCAGCGTTGAGTGCATGAAGGAAGCTCTTTTTGATGTGGAGCTTGGTAGTCTTTCTGAGGTGATTCTTGATCTGTTGCACACTTGCTGGAACTTGGATGTGTACGCTACTAGAACGTGTAGCTGCCTTGGCTGCTTCGTCTGCCACGTCGTTTCCTCCGATCCCTACATGACTGGGAATCCAGTGTAAGACGACTGGTCGGTTTTGGCTTTGGAATTCCTGTAGCTGTGCGAGGATCGAGGTGATGATGTGGACGTTGTCTCTTGGTTGACTGTGTTGCAGCGCCTGCATGGCCGATTTCGAGTCCGTGTGAATTATGACGGACTTGTTGTGTTGTGTTGCAGCGTGTTGTAGGGCCTTTGAGATTGCTACCAGTTCTGTTTGTAGGGTGGAGCAGTCATTGGAAAGTCTCCATTGGAGGGTCTGACCTTGGGTGTAGAAGGCCGCTCCGGATCTATGATGTTTTGGGTCCACCGAGCCGTCTGTGAAGTATGATGCTGCATCAGCCGGTGTCTCGGTGGCTATGGCTTCGAGAGTTATTTTTTTGAGGTCCTCCTTCTGGAGGTTGGCTTTACTATCGCCTAGGTCGGTAAATTTGAGTGTGGCTGGTGGAGGGCTCCATGGTGGAGGAACAGCGTAACCATTGTCTCGTGTGTCTTGGTTGTTCTTGACGAGTGTTTCTGCTTGCAGGTGTCGGATGACCTCGCTTGCCTCGTGCGACCAGGTGGCCCCTCGCACTCTGTGGTCGAGGTGGAGGGAGGCACTGATTCGAATCTTGGCAACTGTGGGCTTGTCTGCTCTACAGATTTTGGCGAGGAGACCGGCTGTCACCTGCTTGACTCGTACTGCCAGGGGTGGTAGTTCGGTTTCCATTTGCAGATTGCAAATTCTGGTCCACATGGGTGCTCCGAGCATGGTCCTGAGAGCATTGTTTTGGATGACTTCTAGCTTAGCTATTTGGTCTTCTCTCAGTCCAATGAGTGCTGGAGCACTGTAATCTACCAGCGATCTGATGGCGGCTGTGTAGTAGGCTTTGAGCACATGAAGGTTTGCTCCTGCGGATTTGCTGGTGAGCGACCTCATTATATTGTGTCTGCTCTTCGTCCTGTGCCTGAGATACTCGAGTTGCGGCTTGAAGGTGAGTTTCTGGTCAAACCAGATTCCAAGACACTGGTGGGCGTTGGTCCAGACTACCGGCGTGTTTTGTATGGAGAGCATTTTGTCTGGTGTGTCTGTGCAGATGGCCATCGCTTTCGACTTGGCTGGATTTATCTTGAGTCCAAGTCTGTTGCACTCCTCTTCTATACGTTGGAGTGCGTGTTGCGTGTTGGCTAGTCTGTTCGATCCTCTTACTATAAGCTGTAAGTCGTCTGCATAGCATAGGAGCTTGGCTGTTTGTCTGAAAGGAAGTTTGACTAGATTTTCCATCAGGACATTGAACAGCATTGGACTGAGGATGCCTCCTTGTGGGGTTCCGTTTTCATGGACCCTGTAGCTTGAGGTTGCTCCCTGAAAGCGTACTCGTGCTTCTCTCTGTGTGAGGTAGTTCTGGATCCACCCCAGCAACCTTCCTTTGACGCCTTTTTTAGCGAGCGTAGTTGTAATGGCCAATGGATTTGCTAGTTCGAAGGCTTTCTCCAGGTCGAGGAAGACCACCAGAGCTGGTTTGTTGTCCACTGTGCTGAGTATCTCGGCGATGTTGTTGCCTGTGCCGGTGTTCTCGGTGTAAGCAAAGATGTGAGGGTGTGGGCTGCCTACTTTCCACTTGAGTCGGTTGAGAGCCATTCTTTCTCCCGTCTTCGCTATGCAGCTGAGAAGGGAGATGGGCCTCGGTTTGTCTGGTTCTCTGGGCTTCGGAATGGGCTGTATATCTGCCTTCTTCCATTCCGGTGGGAGTCTTTGTGCTGTCCACGAAGCATTGATGGCTTGCAGCAGAGCCTCGTGTCCGGCTGTACCGGCATGAGAAAGCATGGAGTAGGTTATCCTGTCGGCCCCTGGAGCTGTGTCCTTGCTTCGTTTTAGCGACTTCTGGAGTTCTTGCTGGTTGAATGGTCTGTCAGTGTCATCTTCACTGTTGCAGGCCTCTTCGATCATCTGGAGCCTGACCTGTCGCAGACGCCGTTGTGTCTCCTCCGCCTGTCTCGGGAGGTTTTTCGTCTCTGCTCGGTCAGAGAACAGTTTTGCAAGTCTCTCGGCTTCCTCTTCTGGGTTGAGATGGGTTGGTGGTGGTGGTGTTGCCTTCCCAGATGCCCTTCGGATCTGGGCCCACATCTTGCCAAGGGAGGTGTGCTCGTTCAGTTCGGAGCACCACTTGAGCCAGCTTGCGTTTTTTATTTCTTCCTTCTCTTCCCTGGTATCCTTAACTATGACTTGCAGGAGATGTCTGTTTGTTGCCGTGGGATGTCTCCTGTAGTTTCTTCGGGCCATGTTCACTCTGTGGTTGAGTTCTTTCACCCTGGGACAGTAGTACCAGTAATCATTGTACTGTCTTGATGTGGGTTTTGTTTTTGGGATAGCCTCTTCTGCCGCTTGGTGAAACGCCTCGACCAATTGGTGGTGGAGGGTTGTCTCATCCACGGGTGCTGCGCCGGCCGGCTGTGATTTTTCGCGCCACTTGGCCAGGTGTTTCTTAAAGAGTCCCCAGTCTGCCTTTTGGGTATTGTATCTCCATCTCGGGGGGGGTGGAGTGGGGAGTTTGTTCACCTTCAGCGTTGTTAGGGTGGCGAAGTGGTCGCTGGTCAGCGTGGGGTGTATCTGCCAGGAGGCCGAAGGCTGTAGTGCACTGGAGACGAAGGTTAGATCTAGCCTTCCTCCCCTAGTGTGGGTGGGCTCTCCGGTGTTCAGGAGGCAGATCTCGGGTGTATCTTGAAAGGTGGTGTATAGGTGTAGGCCGTCTTCATTTGTGGGGCTTGCCGAGCTTAGGAAGGGATGATGTGCGTTGAAATCCCCTCCTATGAGTGTGGCGTGGTCAGCGGCCGAAGCAAATAATTGAGTAACCTCCAGTGAGCCCCTTGGGTTCTTGTAGATGTTGTGAACAGTTAATTCCCGTTCTTGGAGGGTTACTTTGACGGCCTGTGTCTCGATGTTTTCCCCACATGGAAATTGCTGCGTGACATCGGCGGAGGGTATGCTTGACTTGACCAAGATCATACATCCTCTTGTTGACGCCTGCGTGAAATGCCTCCTGTATGTCTTGTAACCGCTGAATTTGAAACAGTGGTGTTCTTGTAGAAGTGTTTCTTGTAGCAGTATGATGTCAAGCTTGTCCTTGGCTGCTGCTTCTTGTAGGAGGTGTTTCTTGTTTTTGATGCCCTGAGCATTCCATGTTAGGATGTTCAGGGTGCTGACGTTTTCCACCACTGTTTCATCGGGGACTTCTGGTGGTCCTCGATGGAGATGTCCAAGTTCGATTCCAACTGGATCAGGTTCATGTCTTCGTGTTCTGTGGTTTTTGCCTTCTGGGCCGTGGTTCGGTTCAGGGGAGTTGAAACGTCCAGTTTCTTTCTGGGAGCTGTCGGTATCTTGGGTTCTCTGGTGGCCTTCTTCGGTGTAGAGTGTACCTCGGCTGTCACTCGTGTGAGGACCGGCGTGGCTTCCTCCACTGAGTTGGCTGGAGCTGTGGCGACTTGCCCGAGGACGCTCCCCATGAGTATTTGGAGCTGTGTGGGTTGGATCTTGTGGCCCAGTAGTCCGGCTAAGCCCTCCGCGAAGGTTGTCAGTACCTTGGCTAGGTCTGATACGTGTATCATTCCTTCTGGTGCCTTGGTGTGTGCTTCTTTTGCCTTTCTCGTGGTTGTCGTTGTCTGCTGCTTGGGTGGCTGAGGTGTGGCCGTAGTGAGGCCAGGAAACTGGGCTGCACTTTGGGTGTTGACTGGCTGAGGAGGTTGTCTTTGTTGTTTTGGCCTTTGGGTTCCCCACACGAAGGTACTTGGTGGGGCTGGTGTGTAGGCGGTGGGGGCCGGTCTTGCTGCTGGTCGGTTTGCCTGGACCCTCTTTGTTCTCTCGGAGCATCCAGGATTCCAGGCGTGGTGTTTGCCCCCGCAGTTGGCACACTTGGGGGCAATTTTTTCCCCATTTTTCAACTTGGTGAGGCAGGAGTGTGTGCCGTGCTTCTTTGCGCAGACTGCGCAGATTTCCTTGTACGTGCACCTTGTCTGATGGTGCCCGTATTTCTGGCATCTGAAGCACCGCAGGGGCTCTGGGACGAAGGGCCTCACTTCGTAGATCCCCCAGGTTTTGAGGTCTATGGTGCTGGGGGGTGAGCCGTAGTGCGTTATGAGCACTTGTCTCGTGGTGGCAGTCTTGTCGGACAGGGGAGAGCATCTCTCGGCTTTTAAGATCTTCGGGTGGTTCTCCAGGGGTTCGAGAGGTAGTTCCTTTGGGTACCGGAGGACTACCGACTTCATCAGTTTCTGGGCGGGGTCCAGCTTTGTTGATGCAACGGTGGTGGTGTTTTGCAGGTAAGTGTCGAGGGTGGTGGCGGAGTCCTTGTCTTTGGGGTGAATAATCATCTCCCCCTTTAGGTTGGGCCGCACTGAGAACTTGGCCAGTGGATTTAGCTTTTCCATCTCTGTGACGGCGGCATATGTTGTTTTTGCGTCCGTTTTCGTGATCCGGAATTTTGGCAGTGTCGTTGGAGATGAGCTGGTGGTGGTGATGGGTGCCTTTGGGGCTGCTTGACGGCATTCGTTTCCCGAAAAAGCACGTCGGCGTTTCTTGTTTTCTACCTTCGTCCAGTTGTCCTCAGTGGCGGTAGCAGTGGTGGTGGAGTTGTTGGAGGTGGTGGCAGTGTTCCTATTTTTCAGGGCTTCATTGAAGGCGCGTAACTGGTCTGCTTTCTCTGTGCGAAGCCTGTCGTAGTTCGGGTCGTCAGGTTGGCGGTTCAGGCGGGGGTCGCGGTTAGGAGGGCGTACGCGCTCCATAACCGGGTTATTTATTTTTTTTTTTTTATTTTTTTTTTTTTAGATCCTACCTATTCCGGTTGAGTAAATAGCAGAGGAATTACAGCACTCCCCACTGGCTGGTGGTCGTAGAGTGGTTCCTGAGCTTCTCTCCCGGAGCCCCGTTGGGGAAGCCTACTTCCTAGTGTATGTGACTGCTCACTTATAGACGTGAGCTAAGTGTGCCTATTTGGGAAGGATAAGGATTGCTACCCTCTTTCCAGGTGGACCCGCACGATCACGGTTTTCCTGGAAAGACTCGGCTGGGATGGGTTTTGCTCCAACCCCCTTTCGTGTTCACAATCTCCTGGGAGGGAGGTGAACAGTTACAGGGGGGACCGCAGGACGAATACACTTTGAGGGTGCAGGTCCCTAGGCCAGAGCGAAAAAGGAAAAATAGTAGTAGAAGGAAAAGAGCTCAAACCACGCCGGGAATATCGCGCTATAACTGCTCTCCAGCTGGAGTGTGGGTCACTCACACCACCAGTGGGGAGGGCAAGCTAATGCTCGATAAACCGAGAACGCTCGTGAGTTGTTGTGGACGATGACAGTCGTGGGTGGTCCGGTCCGGGAAGATGGCCAACAATGGCACAAGGGAGAGGGCGGTCTTCACAGTTCCGGGTCCAGCAGGAGGTCTTGTTGAGAGGTCTTCTTAGTTCAGGAGCGATGTGAGAAGGCGGCGAGACTGGGAGCTTATATACACGTCCAGCGGACGTAGAACAGAAGTAAGCGTCGCCCCCCTTAGTCTAGACGGCGAGGCTTGTCAGAGAAACTTGATGAGAGTCTGGACGGCTAGGCTTGTCAGTTGTAGGGGAGAGTATCCACTACAAGGACTTTTATGTTTATCAGTAAATTAAATTTTAAAAGCTAAATTAATTAATTGTATTATCAGAGTTTACTAGCCTATTATACCACCTATGCACTAGACTGGTATTTATTTATTTCCCTTTATTATCTATATTTTATATTTCTGGCTTCACTGCAACTTCACTTCCAACAACTCAATTAATTAATTGAATTATTATAGATCCAAACGCATGCAAGTCGAATATAATGCTATCAGTCGCCACTCACCACGGAATCTCAGAGCGTTCTGCCGGGAGTGCCGTACGATATGTTGGGCAAACACTTCATTTTTACCTAGACTTCACTTTTAACTGCTACACCAGCGCGCACTCCAGCACCGTGCCCTTGAATGGGCAAGTGCCTCCCACTTTACTAGAGTATACCAGTAAATATAATAGCGAGTGACGAAAAACCGAATGAGCCGTAAAATCGAGCTCTCTCTAATAAAAAGTTTCGTTTTTTCCTAAATAAATATATATTTTATATTATAAACTAATATAATATTAATTCAATTTTCAATTTCAATTGTTGATGCCTTGATAGAGGAAGCGGGATCCTAGTGCTGTCACTAGGTATCCCTGTATGATATTAATTATGTAACACTGTTAAATTCTTCTGGATGAAACTGTAGTGGATACCTCCCCTACAAACGCTGTTTGTCGCTGAGTAGCCGACCTCGCGAATTCACCAGCGTATGCCTCGTGGTCTAGGTCAACCAGCGCCGCCATATATCACGGAGGTCAACTATTAAGCCACGCCTACCTCCGCTATATAAGACCTGACCTCGTGGTGACCTACCTCTCTTCTTCTAGCTACAGCCGCAGCAAGCAACACCACCTCCTCCGCCGCTGCCTGGTGGCCCTCGCTCCCGCCGGTGAGCATGGCGATCCACAAACTGTCCTCCTCTGAGCACCCTCACCAACCAGCTCTCTCTACTCAACGCTTGTAACCATGCTGCCTTCCCAGCACCAAGCTGCATTGTACATCCAATACAACATGTACGTATACAGAGAGCACATTGTGAGTTTCCTTTCTTCATCCCATCCTGAGTGTGAACCCAAACATCACATAACCCCACAAATGGTGACCCCGGAGTGACGCACTTACACAGGATGGAGGAGAAACCGATCACTCTCCCAGTCTTCAAGCAACATGGAAGACTGGCTTATCCACACAGAGGCAGCTCTCATCGGCTCTACAGCTACTGTCTCTGCACCGCAGGTTAGACACCCTAGAGCAGCTCTGCGACTCTAAGCAGACAGCCGCTCCTCTTCCTACCCCAAGCACCACGTCCTACCGACCCCAACACACCGTCCTGCCTCAGACGCCGCCCCGGCCCAGCAGTACCCCCTGCCGCTCCTCCTGACGCGGACCCACACACCCCTCTTTTCTCCCTCAGGTACCCCCTGCTACTGTCCTGCACCCTGCTGCTGTCGTGGACCCAGCTGCTGTCACGGACTCTCCTCCGCTCCTGCTAACGCAGCCCCTGCTCCTGACCCAGGCCCACACACACTCCAGCAGGCGCATCTGACGACTCTGTACCTGCCGTGAGGGAAGCACAACATTCATCGCCTCCACACACCCTTTTTCTCCCTCTCTACTCCCACAGATATTGTGTATCTAGACAGTTGTCTCCTTTAGCGGCCGGCTCATCCACGCCCTCGCCGTTATGGCTCACATGTGGCATGCACCGCCAGTTCTGCCTCACATGTGCCATGCAGCCCTGCAGACAACAAGTCTCCTACACTGCCTGGAGGGAAGGGGGAGTATTGTAGTGGATACCTCCCCTACAAACGCTGTTTGTCACTGAGTAGCCGACCCCGCGAATTCCCCAGTGTATGCCTCGTGGTCTAGGTCAACCAGCGCCGCCATACATCACGGCGGTCAACTATTAAGCCACGCCTACCTCCGCTATATAAGACCTGACTTCGTGGTGACCTACCTCTCTTCTTCTAGCTACAGCCGCAGCAAGCAACACCACCTCCTCCGCCGCTGCCTGGCGGCCCTCGCTCCCGCCGGCGAGCATGGCGACCCACAAACTGTCCTCTTCTGAGCACCCTCACCAACCAGGTCTCTCTACTCAATGCTCGTAACCATGCTGCCTTCCCAGCACCAAGCTGCATTGTACATCCAATACAGCATGTGTACAGAGAGCACATTGTGAGTTTCCTTTCTCCATCCCACCCTGAGTGTGAACCCAAACATCCCATAACCCCACAAAACCACAGACGTGTTTCCTGCTGAGCCGTTCTCCATTGGTGTACGTTTCATACAGGTGTATGATGTGAAGTCAACAACAGGCAAAAGGCTGGAGAGCGTGGTTATATATCTTCTTGAAAACAGTGGAATAAAGATGTACAACATCAGGGGTCAAGACTACGATGGGGCTGTAAATATAAGTGGGCCTTACAGGGGACTACAATCCAGGATTCTTAACCACAACGAAAAGGCCTGTATATGCACTGCTAAGCACATTGTTTGAATCTGGTGCTGGTACAGAGCGCATAATCAAGTCGCCAGTTTGCATGTTTTTGTTAATTTAGTGTAAAACCGTACACCTTCATATCAACAGCTGGAAAGTAAATTGCTTCATTCAGACACAGCTGTCTGTATTCCCAAGACACTATGTCCTAGAATTAAAAATGCTGTCAGACACACGATGGGCCTGCAGAGAGACAGCTCTGAGAACCTTGGGGAAGGTTTACTCTGCTGTGGTGCAATTTCTGAGCAACGATGGGTGAGAGCAATCCATACCCGATCGCAGACGATGCAGCGATTCTTCTACGCAGCATCAACTTTGAATTCTTCCTTTGCGTGGAGATTACAACATCAGTCTTCATGGAGACTCCTGCTGCCTCACATGCCCTTCAACAACAAGACCTTGACCTGGCAGCTGCCAACACAGTCACTGATGGCGTGATGGAAAGGCGCAGGACACTGAGGACTGAAGAAGAATTCAAAATTGTTTTTAAGAAAGCCACCAAACAGGCAAAGGAAGCAGAAATCGAGGTTCCAGATGAAATCCTAAAACTAGCTAGACAGTGGAAAGTACCAGTACATCTCCACATCTGCTACAGAGGATCATCGCTCACAGAGTCTGGAAGAGTACTGCCGAGGAAATGTGTGCGTCACCTTCTTGGGCATTATTATCCAAGAACTCCAGACGCGGTTTTTTAGGAAAATCTTCGAGGTAGTAGATAATGACGAAAATTACGATGTTATTTACTTAGACTTTAGCAAAGCATTTGACAGAGTACCGCATCAGAAGCTTCTGAGAAAAATTAAGGCTCACGGTATCGAGGGGAAAGTTTTAAATTGGATAAAATCATGGCTCACCAATAGAACGCAGAGGGTCAGCGTAGATGGTGTTAAATCTGAGTGGGGCCGTGTAACCAGTGGGGTTCCCCAGGGGTCAGTACTAGGCCCACTCTTGTTCATAATTTACATAAACGATCTAGATACTGCGATCAGCAGTGACATAAGCAAGTTTGTGGATGACACCAAAATAGGGCGGCAGATTAATTCAGGGCAGGATGCAAGTGCATTACAGGAGGATCTAAATAAACTGCAGGGGTGGTCTGAAAAACGGCAAATGAAATTCAACACCAGCAAGTGCAGCGTACTTAATATTGGAAGAACAAATACTGTCAATGTATACAGCCTTAACAACATCAACCTAGAGAAGTCGACTTGTGAAAGAGACCTAGGGGTACTTGTAAGCCCGGACCTACTGCCTAGAAAACAGTGTGTTAATGTTCGAAATAAGGCAAACAGAGTATTGGGTTTTATATCTAGAAGTGTAAGTAATGTTACGAACCACGCCATCAATTGTCATGATCTACCTACCCAGCACTACGAACCACGCCATCTATTGTCATGATCTACCTACCCAGCACCACGAGCAACGCCATCTAGGGACGAAACCCGAGTATGACTAGTCTTAGTTACCACTCCGGGGTTTCCCTTCTCCATATCCTGGTTGTTGCGTCACCTCCTCCAAGTCTTCCTCATCAGCTCCAGATCGAGGAGAGTTCAGTTCACTCTGGGAAGTGACCACACTAGGATCACCTATCCTGGAAACCTACGGCACAGTGACTACCTACCATCTTCTTCAATACTCAGCCTTACTCATCAGCCATCTCAGCACTGCACTTGAGTATTTTGTAATCTTATATTGCCTCCCCACGTCCACTTGCTTCAAATTGTTGTATGTTGTATAAATATGTATATACTGTTAAGCCAATGTTGCATATGTTTAGGTTAAGTATGGTTAAGGGTAAATTATAGAAAGCTGAATATTTTGTTAAGGAATTTATGGTACTTTATTATACACAACAAAAACTCCCATCCTTTGTCTACCCTTTTATAGTCCGATTGTCTTTGTTTTTTTATTGTTGTTGCCTGTTGGAATCTGGGTAGACTTTTAACTATATTCTAAATCCCCAACTTGTAACAAATGGCGACCGTGACAGGACCCAACATTAAGTGCCATATTTCTTCCCCCCTTGTTACTCCTTGTTAATTATTCCTCCCAGTCACTTCTGTCCACAATTGCTTTACGGTGGTTTAAAGTTCCTTCATATGTGTGTGCATATATTGGTATTATCGTACAGTAAGAGTGACAGACGTAGGATATTAGGTTCCAAGTGTCATAAGGCTTACCTGTTATTACACGTGGCAGTCGTGTAGTAAGTCTTATCGAGTGTAGGGAAGAATCTGGATCTGTTTAATGCCGCACCCTCGCTCCAGAGTAGGCTGTTCCATAGTCACTAGTTTAGGGTGAAGTGATATCTTGGGACGCCCCGCTCTACCAGGATCCCATAATTATAAAGCCTCAATTATTGTTTTTCTCATTATCTCATTTGGGATCAATAATAAAGTAACTCAAGGGTTGTTAATCCGGATCTTTATATTAATGCCGTAATACGCCCTTCCTGTTTACTCAAGGGTTGTTAATCTGGATCTTTATATTAATGCCGTAATACGACCTTCCTGTTTCAAGTATCTAAGGGTTGTTAATCCGGATCTTTATATTAATGCCGTAATACGCCCTTCCTCTTTCAAGTCTCTTATCCTTATTTAAGGATCTTATCAGAAGAACAATATTCATAAGTGTAATTTCCCTAGGTATAACTTGGGTAGTTTCCAGGACTTTCTGGTTATCCACTTCCGTGATATTTTCTAGGGTAATCCACTTATCTTATCTTTTTGGCCATTAGTTAATTTATCTAGTTTTCTTAACAATGGCCACCTCAGGTTTTGATCTCCAGGATTTTATTGAAAATCCTTCCATAGCTAAATTACATGTTAATATCCTGAAGAACGAATGGAAAGAAATAGCCAACTATTACAATATCCCATATTCACAGCAACTGACTAAGGAAATGTTAAAAAATCAGGTAATTGAAATGTTGGTTTAACAAGAAGTTTTAAAAGAATCCGCTGTTGACCGATTAACGCCCATGTCCAAGAAACTTCAACCACTATCCACCACCCCTCCTCACTCAGAAGTTGCTTCAGGTCTGGCTAGCCCTCAAGAAAAAACACAAAGAGTAGACGCCTTAGAACTAGAACGAGCTAGGTTCGAGTTCCAAATCAAAATGAAAGAACTCGAGTTGGAACAGACCAAGTTGGAGCAGGAGGAAAAGTTAGAACAGGCCAAGTTGGAGCATGAGGAAAAGTTGGAACAGGCCAAGTTGGAGCATGAGGACAAGTTCGAACAGGCCAAGTTGGAGCATGAGTTGGAACAGGCCAAGTTGGAGCATGAGGGAAGGTTGGAACAGGCCAAGTTGGAGCAAAAGTTGGAGCATGAGGGAAGGTTGGAACAGGCCAAGTTGGAGCAGGAGGTTAGACTGAAAGAACTACAGGTGAAAGAGAAAGAAGTCACCTTAACATCGGAGTTTAAATCAAAAGAAGTGGCATTAAAAGAGAGACTAGCTGCTTTTAACCCTGCTAATGCTTCTTCCCTTGTTCCCGAGTTTGATGAATCTGATATGGATGGGTCATTTAGGACTTTTGAGAAAATAGCCGGGAAGAATGAGTGGCCTAAGGACCAGTGGGTGTCGGTGTTAGTTCCTAAATTATGTGGTAAGGCTCGTAGAGTTTATAACTGTTTAGACCAGACTGATGATTATGATAACGTAAAAAAGAATATCCTCACCTCTTATGCTATCACGCCAGATAGGTACCCGCAGAAGTCTCGTAAACTAACCAAAACATTTTTACACACCTTTGTTGAGTTTGCTCAAGAAAAGCTTAGGTTTTTCAAGAAGTGGTTAGAGGCTACAGAGACCTCCACATTTCAGGATTTGTTAAACTTGGTAGTCCTGGAGGAGTGGAAGAGCAAGATACCATTTCACATCTTGAAGCATGTGGAGGAGCGTGGAGAGGTTAATTTAGGGCGGGCGGCTGAGCTGGCTGATGCGTACGCCTTGCTGGTGGAGTCACTGGGCAGTAGGGAACGTGGTACTTTCCGGCATGTTAGGTCCACCTCTGATGATAACCTTGGGGACGTGAGTGGTAGGTCGAAAGGTCCCACACCTACCCCCCCTGATGCAACCAAGTTTTATTGTTCTTACTGTAAAAAACCAGGCCATACGATCCAGTCTTGTAAACACCCAAAGTGTCGAACTTCTAAAAGTAGTTCCCTGGATCCCAAATTCAAACCAATAGCAACCACCAATGTGGAAAGGCCCCATCAGGATCTCTTCTCTTCATTCACCTATGAGGGAAAAATTTCAATCATAGAGGGGTCTCGTTCTTTCCCTATTCGTATACTACGTGATACGGGCGCAGCACAATCTATCCTCCTGTTTAACGTCATTCCTGATATATCTACAGCATTTACTAATGAGAGTGTTCTAATTTCAGATCTCTCATCCCATTCTTCCTATCCCTTAGCTAAAGTGCACCTCCAATGTCCCTTGATTACTGGGGAAGTGCAAGTAGCCGTTAGGAAAGATCCAATGCCTGTGAGCGGCATTCATTTATTATTGGGTAATGACTTGGTAGGAGATCTAGTGGTTCCCAACATAAAGACAGTCGACTCTCCCTTACCTGTCAACTCCACCACTGACCTTGAAGAAACTATTCCTCACCTTTTCCCATCTTGTGCTGTCACCCGGTCACAGAGTGTGCGAAATGGGCCCTCTTCATCTAAAACCACCTCCAATATCTTCCTACCCACAGAAGATCTGTACAATAAGACCATTAGTAAGGATGAGCTCATTAAAGCCCAACAATCTGATCCATCTTTGAATAAACTTCATCATGCAGCAGTTGAGGGTAAAGATTTTAACACCCTTCCGTGTTTTTATTATCAGGAAGGGGTTTTGATAAGGGCCTATAGACCCCCTGAGCTTACCCATCTAGACACGTGGTCTGAAATACATCAAGTGGTAATTCCCTCCTCAGTCAGACCAGCATTAATTGCCCTTGCCCATGATGGTATTTCAGGACATTTGGGAATCCTGAAAACATATAAAAAGCTCCTCCAACACTATTACTGGCCTGGACTTAGGAAGGATGTGTCAAAGTACCTAAAATCTTGTCATATTTGTCAAATGGTAGGAAAACCAAATGAAAGTATACCAGCAGCTCCCATTAAGCCCATCCCAGTATTTTCTACACCATTTGAAAAGATTGTTGTGGATTGTGTGGGCCCATTACCAAAGACTAAGAAGGGAAATCAATTCCTGCTCACAGTTATGGATACCAGTACACGTTATCCTGAGGCTTTTCCCCTTAAAAGCATCACTTCAAAAAATGTAATCAAACCTCTTTTGCACCTTTTCACTTCAGTGGGCATTCCTAAAGAGATCCAATCCGATCAGGGCACCAATTTTACGAGCAATCTTTTCAAACAGGTGATGAAAGACCTCAGTGTGGACCATTGTACATCTTCGGCTTACCACCCACAATCCCAAGGTTGCTTGGAACGGTTCCATCAAAACATTCAAATCAATGCTAATAAACTATCTCCCCTCAACTATATAGTCCATACTCCTGATCGCAGAAAAGATTCACAACTTGTTCACATTAGTCTCATGAAACTTTACCATTCCAGGCAGTCAGAGGAAGACATCCCAGAGGCTATAAGCTTACCTGTATTGCCTACGGTTTTGTCAGGGCCGGAGACAGATGACATGGACCTATTGGAGAATTTAGACTTCCCTCTACCTAAAGAAAACCCTGCTAACAGTCACATACTCAACAACTTGGATGAGTATTTTTCTGTTCTGAATCCATCTCAAGCAAAAGATCTCACTAAGTTATTATCAACATTTCCTAAAGTCATGTCGGACCTCCCAGGGTTTTGCAACATACTTAAACATGATATTAAGCTAATCTCAGATGATGTACAACCCATTAGGCAATCAGCATATCGACTAAATCCACAAAAAAGAGAGATTATGAAAAAGGAGGTAGATTTTTTGTTAAAACATAACTTAGCTGAGCCTAGTACCTCCCCCTGGGCTTCACCTTGCCTTCTCATTCCAAAACCCGATAGCACTTTTCGTTTCTGTACCGATTATCGTAAAGTGAACCAGGTCACTGTCTCAGACTCCTACCCTTTACCTTTGATTGAAGATATAATAGACAGCATAGGCTGTGCAAAATTTATATCTACGGTGGACCTGTTGAAAGGATATTATCAAGTGGGACTCACGGATAGGGCAAAAATAATCTCAGCATTTATAACTCCATTTGGTCTTTTTCAATATTTGGTTATGGCGTTTGGCTTTTCTAATGCTCCGGCCGCATTCCAGAGGGCAATCAATTACCTGATTCAGGACCTAGATGGGACGTTCGCCTACCTGGATGACCTGGTGGTGGTGTCAGACGGCTGGGACGAACATCTGGTGCGTTTGGAGATACTGTTCGCACGACTGCAAGAGACTGGATTCACCATAAACCTGGCTAAATCTGCTTTTGGCCGAGCCTCAGTGACTTACCTGGGACATATCGTTGGGCATGGTATGGTGAGACCCAAGGACGCAAACGTTAAAGCCATCTTGTCCTTCCCCACTCCAGGGACGAGGAAGGAACTCATGCGCTTCCTGGGGATGTGCAGCTACTACCGTCGGTTCTGCAGCAACTTCTCCAGCGTGGCCGGACCCCTCACAGACCTTACCAGTTCTGCGGTCCCTTACATCTGGAACCAGAGGTGCGACCAGTCTTTCCACCGCCTCAAAGCCTTCCTTGCCTCCAAGCCTGTAGTCCACCCCCCTGACTACACCTTGCCCTTCCATCTGCAAATCGACGCTAGCGATGTCGGAGTGGGGGCTGTGCTCCTACAACCCGACCCAATCACTGATGTTCTTCACCCTGTGGTGTACTACTCCAGCAAGTTGAAAAAACATCAGACGAACTACTCGACCATAGAGAAGGAGGCCCTGGCTCTGGTGTTGGCAATAAAGAAGTTTGAATGTTACCTCCAATCTAGCCCACAAACAACCCTAGTCTTCACCGACCATAACCCGCTCACGTTCATCCAAACCAACAAGACCTCCAACCAGCGAATCCTCCGCTGGGCTCTCCTCACCCAGCCCTATAATCTACAAGTCCGGCACATAAAGGGGGTGGACAACCTGATTGCGGACTCCTTAGCCCGAGCTCCAGTGGAAATGCAACAGCTACTCTCCAGACGCACCAGGTGATCACCTCCTTCGCGCGCGCACTACGGAGGTCTTTGGAGGGGGGGTGTGTTACGAACCACGCCATCAATTGTCATGATCTACCTACCCAGCACTACGAACCACGCCATCTGTTGTCATGATCTACCTACCCAGCACCACGAGCAACGCCATCTAGGGACGAAACCCGAGTATGACTAGTCTTGGTTACCACTCCGGGGTTTCCCTTCTCCATATCCTGGTTGTTGCGTCACCTCCTCCAAGTCTTCCTCATCAGCTCCAGATCGAGGAGAGTTCAGTTCACTATGGGAAGTGACCACACTAGGATCACCTATCCTGGAAACCTACGGCACAGTGACTACCTACCATCTTCTTCAATGCTCAGCCTTACTCGTCAGCCATCTCAGCACTGCACTTGAGTATTTTGTAATCTTATATTGCCTCCCCACGTCCACTTGCTTCAAATTGTTGTATGTTGTATAAATATATATATACTGTGAAGCCATTGTTGCGTATGTTTAGGTAAATTATGGTTAAGGGTAAATTATAGAAAGCTGAATATTTTGTTAAGGAATTTATGGTACTTTATTATACACAACAAAAACTCGCGTCCTTTGTCTACCCTTTTATAGTCCGATTGTCTTTGTTTTTTATTGTTGTTACCTGTTGGGATCTGGGTAGACTTTTAACTATATTCTAAATCCCCAACTCATAACAGTAATAAGAGTGCAGAGGTCTTATTGCAACTATATCTTGCGCTAGTCAAGCCGCACCTCGATTATGCGGTTCAGTTCTGGTGCCCTTATTATAGAATGGATATCAATTCACTAGAGTCGGTGCAGCGAAGAATGACGAAAATGATTCCGGGACTTAGAAACCTTCCATATCAGGATAGGTTTAAGAAACTTAACTTGCATTCCCTAGAAAGACGAAGAGTGCGGGGAGATATGATAGAAGTATTTAAGTGGGTGAAAGGAATCAATAAAGGGGATATGGATAAAGTTCTTTTAATATCCGAGCAGGATAGGACTCAGAGCAACGGATTTAAGTTGGATAAGTTTAGGTTTAGGAGGGAGATAGGAAGGAACTGGTTCACAAATAGGGTGGTGGACGAGTGGAACAAGCTTAGCAACTTTGTAGTAAGTGCTGGAACGCTGGAAAGTTTCAAAAGGAGGCTAGATAGATTCATGGATGATAAAGAGTGGTAGTAATTCTCGACAGGAGCTGCCATGCACAGGCCAACCGGCCTATTGCAGACTCCTTATGTTCTTATGTTCTTATTATTATCCAAGAACTCCAGACGCAGTTCAAGGGTTAGGCAGACGGCGCGACAGGTAAAATTCTGACGTCACTTCACTTCCTGACCGTATCATTGAACTGGAAGATAGGAGGAGACTCACCAGCAGTGCAAGCAATACACATCCTCTGCTAATTTTATGGGTTTGAAGAAAGGAAGGATAAGCTTCTCACGGAATTAAGAGTGTTCCATTCAGCCTACTCCTTGCCAAAAATAATAATGTAAAAGGCATGCTCTAGTGCATAAACGGCAGCAATGCTCATCTTGTTTTTCAATCTTTTTGGAGTTGCTGAAGATAAATCCAACGGTTCCTGTGTCAATAGCCATAGTGGAGTGCTCCTTTTCCAAATTAAAGAAGGCCAAGCCCAAGCTCTGGAGCCCGCGTGGAGGAGACGCTTTCTGATCCTATGCTGCTCATACCCAACAAAACAGGAAGTTAAATGACTGACAAATTAGGTGCATATTTTATTTCAAGTTCACTTTAATGCAAAGCTTTAGCCTCTAGTTATACTGCTGTGCATATTGTTAATATTAATAAACATGTTGGTTTGTATTCAGTTGTTTATGTGATTTTTTACCTTATTTGCCTAATGGATTGATTTTGCCGCTTGCAGCGGCTACTTTATTGTGCACCCCACACTCATCCTGTGAGCGGTAGCGCAAAAGGATTACAGAGTAGGGTTTACAAAGGGTCATAATAATTAACCCCCGTTGTCAGGATATTATGGCACTGAAAGTTACACAGTATTTCATTTACATTTTTTGTTTAGTTCTATACATAAAGGGTAACTTATTCACAAATGCGTGAGTACAGGCGTGTGAGGCAGTATGTCTGGCCTCACACTTTGTTATTCACATTTACGTGAGAGGTATTCAAGCACATTGCGTATTTGGTTCTGTACATGAGAATTGATATAGTTACTAAGTGCAAAAAAGTGGATACAATCTTAATATGTCGGCTATCTTGCCATTCCACCCACTAGAGGTGACCATGCCAAGGGAAGGAGGCCAGTGGCCAGTACAGAACCCCTCTACTGTTCTTGATAATTTTGTCAAGGGCTAATCTGAAGCTCAGTGCTGTTCTTGATTCCACAGCTTCGGCTGGTAGACCGTTTTATAGGCTTATCACCCTCTGCGTGAGAAAGTATTTCATCAAATTCGTTTTTTTTCTCATTGCGGGATAGACCACCCTCTCTCCTAAAGGTCTGTGCACGGGCCTGCACTTCCTCTCTGTTGCGTAGATCACATGAAGATTAGACACCCCAGTTTATTTCACCTGGGGGATTAGGTTAGCATTAAAGTTAGGTTGTTTAAATGTACATTTAAGGACATTTCTCACTAATACACTCGGGTTTGCAATCCACTCTCTCCGTAAGGTGTGAACCCAGAGAGCATCGATGTGTGAATCCGAAGCCTCTGAGTTACTCGTTGAGACGTGAGGTGCACACCATTCGACCAGAATACAGTATTTTAAAGCAATTTGATATAATTTTATCCATTACATGGTCCGGCAACGTTGATGCTTTACATGCTTCTTTGTTTACATAATGTTTTCATAGATTATAGAATGATTATAGCCCGTTGTAGTTATATGTATACTGTTCACCGTGTCACCCATGCGTCTGTTTATTTGTTGCTATGGCAATTTTGTTATAGCATTGAGTGAATGGAAAGTGGCTTATGTGAGTCCTATCTTCAAGAAAGGCGATCATCACTCCACGGACAACTATAGACCGGTGAGCCTGACCAGCATAATATGTAAAGTACTTGAGAGTATTATCAGAGATGCCTCAATGGAACATCTAATACGAAACATACTTGTAAAGGATTGCCAACACGGTTTTATGCCGGGGCGTTCCTGCTTTACACAACTGCTCAAGGTATTGGATATTTGGACCCATATTCTGGAGCGGGGTGGTAATATTGACAATATTTACCTAGATTTTGCCAAGGCTTTCGACAGTGTGCCCCATGAAAGGCAAAAAATCAAACTGGATGGGTACGGAATTCGGGAAAATGTCCTAGCGTGGATAGAAGACTTTTTACATGACCGCAAGCAGTGTGTGGTGATTAATGGCACGAAATAGTCATCCGTACCTATCACAAGTGGGGTACCACAGGGCAGTGTATTGGGC
The DNA here is from genome assembly GCF_018991925.1 of Homarus americanus. Lineage (NCBI taxonomy): Eukaryota > Metazoa > Arthropoda > Malacostraca > Decapoda > Nephropidae > Homarus > Homarus americanus. Next base: position 826,933 of record NW_024747997.1, on the reverse strand, counting down.
CCGCTGTTGTTTGTTTGTTTCATAAATGACATGCCTGACGTTGTGCACTCCTCTATACAAATGTTTGCTGATGACGCCAAGCTATTTCGGGAAATTAAGAACCAAGCGGACTGTGAAGAGCTGCAGAAGGACCTCTGTGGGCTCCAGGAATGGTCGAAGAAATGGCTGCTGAGATTCACTGTCACGAAGTGTAAGAGGATACACCTAGGGCGTACCAACGGTAAGGAGGCGTACCATATGTCCCAACGGGATGAAGAAACTGCACTAGTTGAGATTGAATGTGAGAAGAACCTAGGTGTGTATGTTGACAATGAGCTGAAGTTCTCGGGCCATTGCGAGAAGAAGGTAAACCAGGCAAATAAATTATTGGGTCTTATAAGAAGGTCGTTCAGATATCTAGACGGTCCGTCCCTCGTTACGATCTTCAAGAGTGAAGTGCTTCCCCATCTGGAGTACTGTCACCCCGTCTGGTCCCCGAGATATGCTAGGGACTGTCAGTTGGTTGAAAATGTTCAAAGGAGGGCCACCAGACTGGTGCCTGCACTTCGGCACCTCAGCTACCCTGAGAGATTGGAGCGCCTGAACTTGCCTAGCTTATACTACAGACGGGCAAGGGGGGACCTAGTTGAGGTGTATAAGCATCTCCGGGGGCACTACTCAGTCGAGTGTCCTTACTTGGAGCTGGCGGACGCTCGCCCCACAAGGGGTCACAGCTCAAGATTGAAGAAGCCGCAAGTCCAGAAAACTGTGAGGGCAATCTTGTTCGGAGTGAGGGTTGTAAACTCTTGGAACAATCTACCAGAGAGTGTTGTGACGGTACCGAGTGTGAGCTCTTTCAACACTGGAGCAGGTTCAGGTACATTCAGGAGCCGGTGCATGCCCAGTATTTGCCAACAGTGCGTGACAGAGACGTGACCGATCGCCCGGGCGGCTAGCGAGCCGATCAGTGGCGAAGAATGTAAATGAAAAGAGACGTGACCGATCGCCCAAGCGGCTAACGAGCCGATCAGTGGCGAAGAGGATAAAAGTATTATTTACAGGCATTTAGGTGAAGCGGCAGATATAACTTGTGTTAATTGGAAACCATAATAATTACATCGTAACACACCAAAGTGGCCAGTTTTTAGATTTGACCTTGACCTCTAAGGGTCACGAAAAGTATTCCACCATAAAGTTCATCAAATCTATAGGTTTATATAGATTACATATCTATACTCATAGATTTTGCCTTTCGTCACTATATTGGTTGCTAGAGTAATAGTTTTCCCTTTATCCCCGGAAATGATACAAAATAGCTTTGACCCAAGGACTAGAGGGAGAGTTTGAGCCTAGCATCGGTGAGAGCAAGACCATAGACAGTCGTAGCGAAGAATCAACTTTATTATTGTGTAACTATGTTACAGTCGAGTTCTCGCGGTTAAATCCAAAGAGTCACGTTTTCTGTTGAACTGTCTGCACACACTGTATACCTGCAGTAAAATTGTCGTACATGTAACATGTTTACAATTTGATAATCATGTTTATAAAGTGTGCAGTTATACAGTTAAGCATGAATATAGACAGTGTAGATATACGGTGCAAGTTTCCTGTGTGCCTAGACAAAGCAGATAAATAATAATGGTAAACAGTAAAGCAACTTGACCAAGGATAGCCAACAAAGCTGTCAGGTAATACATACAATTAATGTTATATAACCGTACCTGGCTACAATACAACACATGATTCAGTAACATTGAGTAGGTGAGTAATCCTTTATCAATGTTTCCCGTTCTCTGAGATTCTACAAGCGCGGTGGATTTAAATGTTATGTAGCGTAATATGAATTAAAGTTTTTTTTTTAGGAATGACAATGATGTGCGCAGTACACCAGGAGGGTCCTTTGCTTAGGTTGACGCTTGTCTATGCATTTGCTTGCATGCCTGCACAGCTGCACTCTCTATATACATTGTACATCTGCACTATTTACACATTGAATCAATGTGAACTTGTATGACGACTTTACAGAATGAATATATATATATATATATATATATATATATATATATATATATATATATATATATATATATATATATATATATATATATATATATATATATATATATATATATATTTACAAAGGTCCCAGTTGATGATTTACTAGAGTTCCTCATAGATTCCCTGGATAACATTTCACTGCCCGTCTCGAAAGACGACTTCATCGAACTCATCAAACTATGTATTAAGGATTGCAAATTCGAATTCAATGGGGAATATTATGCTCAAAAATTTGGTATGGCAATGGGTAATCCACTCTCACCTGTATTAAGCAACCTATATATGGAATTCTTTGAAAAGAAACTATTAAGTAATATTTTACCATCCTCAGCAGTATGGTTTAGATATGTTGATGATGTATTATGTCTCTGGCCATGTAATGAGGACCTAAAAGCTTTCCTGCCACAACTTAACAACTTAGCTCCCTCGATCAAATTCACTGTGGAATTAGAGCAAGACTGTAAATTGCCATTCCTAGACTGTCTGATACACAGAATAGGTAACACTTTCAAGTTCAGTATTTATAGAAAACCAACTAATGTGTGTTCATACATTCATTATTACTCTGCCCACCATAATAATCTACCAGAGAGTGTTGTGACGGCACCCAGTGTGAGCTCTTTCAAGACAAGACTTGACCAACACTGGAGCGGGTTCAGGTACATTCAGGAGCCGGTGCATGCCCAGTATTTGCCAACAGTGCGTGACAGAGACGTGACCGATCGCCCGGGCGGCTAGCGAGCCGATCTTTTGGTGAAGAAGATAAATGAAAAGAGACGTGACCGATCGCCCAAGCGGCTAACAAGCCGATCAGTGGCGAAGAGGATAAAGGTAAAGTAAAAGAGTCAAACAGTCAGTATTTTCATCAATGTTTTTACGTGCTTTGAGAATTTGCAGTCCGGAATTCATTGATGAGGAATATAAATATATCTATAATATTGGCTTGAACCTTAAGTACCCTAGATCTTTCATAGATAAATGCCTGAACATTACTAAGAAATCTTTCTATAGAACCGATCCCAAGCCCACCAATGACCATAAGAATCTCTTAGTATTACCATTTCACAAAAATTTCTCTCAGATTCCTTTACAACTAAAAACCTGGAACGTCAATGTGGCATTTAAAAACTCATGCACTGTTAAACAAATGTTAATCAAGAATTCCCCCAACAACACAAGTGGCTGCATTTATAAGGTTCCTTGCAAGGAATGTAATGTTTTACTTAGGCCAGACAGGTAAAGATCTTGTAACTAGACTTAAACAACATAAATATAGTGTTAGGACAGGCCAGGAATCCAATGCTCTGTTTGTTCATTTGAGGGATAATAAGCATTGCATTGACTGGGATAATGCCTCCTCAATATTACCTTGTAATTCAATTGACAGTCGGAACATTATAGAATCTAGTCTCATTAAACATACCGAATTCGTCAACATGAATTTGAGTAATGGCATGTACAAACTGGACAATTTCGTAATTAAGAAGATTTGTAACCAGGTGAGAAGGTTGGGTCAGCTTACCCTCTGATCTGACTACCGACTGCTGCGGTGCTTTTTGAAGATTAGTAGCGTCATTACCTAACACCTGACCATTGTGGACTTGATCTCACCCTCTTCTGTATATATATACCTTGTTATGTAGTTCTCCTTCGTCTGTACTCACCCCTGAAGATGTGAACTACACGAAAGCGCTTGAGAACTTCGTGTTTTCTTCCTTCCTTGTGGTTATCAGCATATATATATATATATATATATATATATATATATATATATATATATATATATATATATAATCAACACATCACCTCGCCAGGACTTGAACCCACTATCATAAGAGTGTGACAGGGCAACATTACCTCTACACCACTAGGACACTAAAAGCAGTCCTAGACTCTGTTATATTTCACACAAAGCCTGTTCAACGAGCAGTATTAATTCCCGTGAACATTTTAAGTTTGGCGGGTCGGTAGTCACCCCGGGGTCGACAGAGACATCTTGTGGCGGGGCCTCAAGTGTCTCCCCCACAACTTACCTGAGGTATAATAATGCCATAAATATCACGTGAACTCTATCACGCATAACCCTACAGTGCTATATTTAATACATTGCTTTTAGTAATAATTTTATAACATTAAAGTGAGTAATAAATTACAATTGTAAGAAAAATGCAGAAATTACTTATATAGTAAGTCCAGCATGGGTGCTCAGTATAACCTTATAATTATACTATATGCCTGAAAATTTTCAACCTATATAAAATTGAACCGATAAAATTATTTTATCTTCAAAAACTCCATTGCTATGTTATTAATACTGCACAGAGAGAGAGAGAAGGAGCATTAATTTGTGATCGAAACGATAATACTGTTACCCGGTGAAGGACACTTGGCCAAGCCGCCCCGCAGCCCGTCGTGTTTACAGTCGGTGTGTTAGATTATACATGTTTGACGAAAAGCAGATCATTTTTACGAGAAATGTAGTTGATTGCATCACATTTAACAATTTTAGTGTGTGATTAGCTGTATTGGACCGTTAGGCATGTTACAGTGGACCTATATCTCCCAGAATTAATTCTCAAAGAGCTCTTGTGAGAAATTTGTACCAGCAAGCACTAGAGCCAATGTACCAGAGGCTGAGGTCTGCACTTCATACTATGTAAGTAACTTAAACTTGCATATCTCCAACTTGATTGAGGTAGTAAGGTAACGAAAACTTAGTTGTACATTTATTCATTGTTAATTTTTACATAACCAGTGTAATAAGGTTGGAAATTCTTGTGTCTGAGTTTTGTGGATTATACTTTTATTTTAGTCATGTGTGCTTCACTGGATAAGACTTGTTATTATCAGTTTTAACATTTGTATTATGAGGATTCTTTTACGAATTCCTATTTAGTCTTTTGGGCACTTAAGCTTTAAGAAGTGCCAGTGCAAGATGTGTTGATGTTATAATGTAATATATTTCTGCCTTTAGCAACGAAGGTCTTTAGGTGCTTATTCGTAGGTTAGTAAATGCTCTACTCTTCAGCAATAGAAAATATCCTTGCCAGAGCAGGATATTTGGCACAAGAGTGTCACTGTTACTTGGCAGTGACATTTGATTAATATAACGGGTAATATTGGAAGTGCAAAATGAGTTTCTTATTTGCAACTTTGTTCCTTGTTTGTCCAATGGGACATATAAACCATTCTTCACAAATATAAATGAGTACAGGGTTATTATCAAGGCGTGGATATTTTGCCATGACCTGCTAAGTTCCTACCTTAGCTATTTTACCGTGAGTGTGCTCTGATTGGCTAATCGTCCATTACCGGTGAACAACGCGAGAACGATATATGACCGTGATTGGTGGCATTTGGCATTTATTTTGCCGTGAGTCGATCGTTGTGTAGCTATAAACATACCTAACCACAAGGAGTTGTTTCATTTTGGTAATTTTTTCCACAGATATTCTTATCATTATAAAAGAGGTGATATTTACTAGAACCTAAAGAACCTTACCTAACATCCTAGCTGGGAGAGGGGGTGACCCCCTGTCATATTAAATAAAAAGTACTTAGCCAATCAGAGTGCACTCATGGCAAAATTGTGTTAATAAGAACTTAACCAGTCACGTCAAAATATCCACATCGTAATATTAACGATTTTCCCATTGCAGCCTAATTTGTATTGATGGATCTTTTCTAACTATAATTTCTTTGCTGAGTTTGAATCTGATATTTATTTCTTGGGTAAAGGCTTCATTTGGGAGATAATTAGGCCCCTAGACTTGGACTAGCGGCACTGATTCATCTTTAGCTCGATTTTTTCCTCAGTCTAGGAAGTTAGGTAAGGTTAAGTAGGTGCTGTCTTCTAACATTTGCCCAAACTACAACATTGTCCGCTGCATAACACAGTGAAAAACCGGCAACGGACGAGTTGTCAATAATTACCAAGTACAGTAGTTAAAGAGTGAAGGCTAGACTTTATTTCTTTCATATTTGTTTTTAATCTATACTGCCATTTATTTATTATATTGCAGCAGAGACAAGGAAAAGCAATTATTTACTTGAAAAATTAACCTAAATATATTAAAAGTATTGCCATCAACATTACACATTCAAGTAGGCTGTTTCACAAGAACATTTATGACACAGACCAAATCAATCAAACCAACAGATGCAATTAGTACTGGTGTCACAGTATCTGCGCTCCCATTCCTAAGCATCCTCTTGACTACTGTGCATGCGTCAGATTTGATATAAACATCCACCCAGTGTAGTTGCTCCCCATTTGTGCACTTTCATCAAGAAGGACAACAAGAAACTAATACTGAATACAACATATATGGATAAAAGTGATTTCTAATCCAGAAATATTAACTTGGAATGAGGCTGGGCATCTTGTAAACCAGCTTCAAAAGGGAGTGATTAGATCAGTTTAGTTCCCCTGTTTTATACTGAAATAAAGCTGAATATTCATTTTCAAAGTTCATCACTCCCAAACATTGATATTTACATTGTATCTATAGATCAGAAATTATTGTGGATACAGTATACTGCAGTAGATTTTGTTAAATTAGTATTTTTCGGAGGAAGCGATAGACTGAGGGGAGCACTCAGAACGTGACATACTGCATTCTATCTATAGAGCATCCCCCCATTTTACGTGCATGTGCAGAAGAGCGGTGCGGACCTTTTGAACTTGGGTATAAGGTAGACTGACACTGGGTAGGGTTAAGATCCGGAAAAGGTCAACCACGGAACTCTGTAAATGATCTGTATATAGGAAGATAGGGCAGAAAAAATAAATATATATTAGAGCAATTCGAAAAACAACAACTGGTAATAACTGCTTGTTATCACCAGGAGTTTATAGATTTGGTTAATTTTTTCCAGAGGTATTGCTTGGATGATAGTAAGTAGGTAGTAGGCAGCTACCGAACAGGGAGGTACTACCGCCTGGGAAGATATTGGCAGCATAATGTATTGTCTATGGTAGACCCTGCTGCCATATGGCATCACAAAAATTGTGACCAAGTCCCAGGTTGCTGATCTGACTTTCTGCCTCATTTACACACAATTGTAGGGTCTCAATTGTTTCTATTACATGACAAAACAACATACATATATAGCGTTTCTCACTGTTGATTTTTTTTCATTTTTGCATTTCTTTGTATGTATTATTATCACAGTGTTGTTATTATTATTATTACCATTAATATTTTGTTTCACTTTTTATTATAAATTTTATTTATTATGAATTATTATTATTCTTAAATTTTCACCCCCCGGGCCCTGATGTGTGTCAGTGACCTGTGCCCGGGTGGGCTAATCCCCGTAAAAAAAATATATATATATAATAAAAATTATATAGCTTTTTCCAGTAATACTGGAGCAGATGGCTAACACCAGAAGTAGTTGTTTGATTTCTTTAATTTTTTCCACAGATGTTCTTCTGATGATAGTAAGGGTAAATATACATTTTAGGACCAACACAGAAACTACAGTACTTCGAAAAATTAGGTTTTCCTTGTGTATTTTGTGTTGTTTCAAGTGAATCTGACTTTAATTTGTCGTAAATGACCTGTTATGGAGATATGACCCCCCCTTCCATTACAGGGGGTCCCTGGGTTATGAACGGGTTCCGTTCCTGAGGATGTTCTTAAATCGAAAATGTACGTAAGTCAAAATACATGCTAAGTGCTTACAGAACAATATTTAAAATCCCACTATATTATAGCCAAAGCCCTTGTATACTGTCCATCTAAAATCACTTAATTTAAGACAAAAGTAGAAATAGAATGACAAAATACAGTAAATGAAAGTAAAAAATAAGTCATCAGGTAAATAAAATACCGTACAGTAGACCCTTGCCATTCGCGAGGGATAGGTTCCAAGAAATGGCGCGAATTCGCAAAACCGCGAATAGCCATTTATAGTACCTTAGTGCACTACTGTATATACCAAACAACTGACCAGCCACGTCAGCATTCATCCCCTTTTAACTTATCTAATAATAAAACTTTCTTTCTCAGGGTCATCACTGATTTCTGCCTTTTACATTTCACTCCACTGACATTAGGCAGTCTTTTAGAGGCCATTTCAAACATAAATACCAAAGTTTTGACAGTACAACACAATATGCTGCGCGGGGTGGCTCGTTGTGTTGGGGAAAAGGCTTGCAAGCTAGCCACCATCTGCTTACTGCGAATCGCAAACTCGCGAATCGCAAGGGTTTACGATACTGTAAATTTAAAGTTTAACCTCGTTCTTATTGGCGGGCGTTCATAAATCGTGCGTTCGTAAGTCGGGGACCCCCTGTACCAACAATCATGGTTATTCAAACTCAATTTTAAAGTGGGCAGGGCTTTGAAGTAGAGGGAAATTGTGGGGTAAAATACTAAAATGAACAGCAAACAAAACTTTGACAACCTTACCTAACCTATAAAATTCCCCAAAATTAAAAAACTTGGTATGTGATGGTGTTGTTGTTTTCGGTGTTCAGATGAGGAGGGACCCATAAACTCAAAAGTTATTCTTAACTTTTCAACAGGTTAGGTAAGGTTTTCAAAGGTTTGTTTGGTGTTCATGTCAGTATTTTACCCCTCAATTTCCCTCTACTTCAAAGCCCTGCCCACTTTGAACAACCAATATTGTTGGCAGTTAGGGTGGTCATATCGGTTAAATTACTCGAAAATTATAAATTTATGATGGAAACATAATTGAAGAAAAATTCTCCCTTTATAAATAGAGTTATGAAGTTCCGTGTTGGTCTAAAACGAGTCTTAACCATAGGAATTAGGAAGTGATAAAAGAGATATGACAACTTTATATTTTAATTAATTAGTATTATTATTTTTTTAGTTTTTCTCTATCCATGATCAAAAATGGTCTGAAGTGGGCAGGTCATGTAGGATGGGAGAAATTACTGGTTAAAACACAGTGAAAAACTGATCATATGACACTAAAATGATGTCTATGCGCTTTTTACACGAAAAGCAAAATTATTTACCGGAAATATTCTTCTGAAAAAGCTGCCATTATCGGCGCGTGGTGTCGTCTGCTCTTTATTTGTTATGCCTTGTCCAAGCGGGTTGTCGGTTCAAGTTTAAAATTATACCATGCCACTTCAAGAAAGTAGCGCTCATTGGTACCAGATATCAAAGTACACCTGTTTAATGTGGTGGGGCAGCTAGGAAGTTGGGTAAGAGTCTTTGGTTGGTTAGGTCAGGTTCTGTATCATATTTATTACTTACTATTGATCAAAGAACATCTGTGGAAAAAAATAACAAAATTGGACGGTGTTTTCTGGTGTTGGCCATCTTCTCCACTCTTTGATCATAAATCACTAGGGGTGGGCAGGGCATGAAAGAAGAGAGAAATTACAGGGTAAAAAGATGGCAAAAAACTGATCATATGTAAGTAATAAAACATCTGTGTTTTGGAGGCAAATAAATAAATTATTAACCATAAATCTTGGTATATACTGTATACAGCCACTCCTTGACTTACGATAGGGTTAGGGACCCAAATCCAGGTCTTAAGTCGAAAATGCGAAGATAATACATAGAAAATCTAAAATGGGTATCTCTTTTTCTTCTCAGCACCACAAAACTCACTTTTAAGCATGCCAGCCATTTTAAAGGGAATTTCAAACTAAAATTTTGTCAATACACAGTGCAATCACTACAAAAATACGTAATTTGAAAAAAAATTGGTACAACTGGGGCGGTGTGTAACCAGTCGGAATTACTGGACTTTAATTTCTCACTAGACTTGGGGTTTATTAAAGATTATTAGATGGTAATTGCAGTGGAAGCGCCCCTTTGAGAGAAATCCCGAACCAGCACAAGAACACTTAAATTTACTAAACAAAATGAATTGTCCGTGACCCGTGGAAGGATAGCGTCTGTGACTGGGATGAATGAGACACACTGTAAAATTTAGACACTTATATTCTTTCCAACACTACAGACACAATCAAATAATGGTACAGGTTGACAACCCTTTATGCGAAATTCCAAAAACCGAAAAGCTCTACAAACCGAAAGTTTTTTGAGGGGCATTTTTTTTTCTTTTTTTTTTTAAACAGGGATTAGCCCACCCGGGCATAAATCACTGACTCACATCGGGGCCTGGTGGGCGAAAATGTAATAGTAATAATAATTATAATAATAATAATTATTCATAGTAAATAAAAATTTTAATAAAAATACTGTACACCAAAATAAAATAATAATGATAACAACAATAATAATAATAGTAATAATAAAATATATTAATAAAATTAATAATAATAACAATAATACTGTAATAAAATAATAATGATAACAATAAAGAAATACAGTACAAGAATGAAAAAAAAGATCAAAAATGAGAAATGCGACCTACTGTAGACCTATGAATTATTATTACAGTATTATTATTATTATTATTATTATTATTATAATAATAATATTTTCGCCCCCTCCAGGCCCCGATGTGGGTCAGTGATCTATGCCGAGGTGGGCTTAAAAAAAAAAACTAATCATTCTGAAAACCGAAAAATTCCGAAATCCGAAATGCCTCTCGCCCCAAGGATTTCGGATAAGGGATTGAAAACCTGTACACCAATATGCGCACCTCTTAACCTGAACTTAAAACACTTCTCTGGGGAATAAAAGCTATACCTGAGATCGGAATTATAAAGAAAAATTATATGCATTAAAGGAATTAAATCACAGTATCACTCTGGTTCCACTCAGTGACGCAACATTAAAAAAACAATACTATCAGAATCATTTAAGAACTATTACTACACACATCAAGATAATATCAGTAACTGAAAAAATGGTACCTAACTACACACAAAAATACTTCTTAAGATGTTACTGGGTCCACCAATACCCGTGAACCATGCTCCACCCAACTCAGCATACACCCGTAATAAGAGAGATAAAATGTTTCTCTAGGTATCCTCTAGACTCCTGGTCTCAGTGTGTGACCATTAATTTACTCAGATAGCCTCAGTGTACTCTCAGTGCGTCCATGGGCGGGAAGAGAGAACGCCAACAGGTGACTATGGCCAGTAGGTAATACTTCTATCTGACCGAGGGCACGTGGTGTTGTGCACCCACGTGGTAAGAACTGATCACCCAATGCTGATGCTGGTCCCGTATCGTTTTAGTTGTCGGGAGCACTCGTTCACTCAAGAGATCCTTTGCTACCCCGCTAACCAGTGACAAGCCTGCACTGATCGTTCCAACGGCGACAATCGGCAATCATCAATCTCTCGCAGTCAAGTGGGTTTTGACGGAAACCCTGAAATGAACTCACTGTTAGCTCTTGTTAACTTTATCACTGCCCTATCTGAGATCGAATGAGACTTACTTGTTATACTGCAATAGCGCAACACAGGTGACTAGGCCACGTGACTATTTCTGTGACGGACGCGCAGGGACATCTTGTTGGTCCGAATGCTTTTGCGTGACTGAGGACTAGCCAGCCTCGTGTCCTCTCAAGGCGTTAGCGTAGGCCTACATGACATATTTTCCGCCTAACTAATAACTTCTTGGGACACCCGTAACATTATTCAGACTGATAAACGATCTATGATTTCAAATTCAATAATAGTCCCTTAACTTCATGAATCGCATCATTATTAATTCGGCAAATTACATTTAATATCATATAGGCCTAGTTCCACAACCTCTCGCTATGTGCGGGGAGCGCTCTCTTCCCTCAGACGACCTTGAAAACTCGGTATCGCCAATGGCGCGGCATTTGAATTTACACTGAAATTTCTGAATATTACAATCGACCCCCCTAAAAAAAGACAGCACTGTCCTCATGTGCTGAGAAAAACATGCGTACGACCCCCCCCCCTAAAAATTTGTTCTAAGAAACTGCATCTCACCCCTGCAACGTGCTAAACGCAGCATTTCTGTCTTCTCTCCTTTTCTCTCCGCTAACTATATATATATATATATATATATATATATATATATATATATATATATATATATATATATATATATATATATATATATATATATATATATATATATATATATATATATATATATATATATATATATATATATATTTCATGTAAATCCACAATGAAAACGTGGATAAGATAAATCTTGATAAAATCACACGGGAAAATGGAAACAACGGAGTACCTTAGCTTTCGTCTTTATTCAAGACATCTTCAGAGGCAAAAGCTAAGGTACTCCGTTGTTTTTCCGTGTGATATATATATATATATATATATATATATATATATATATATATATATATATATATATATATATATATATATATATATATATATATATACACACAGTCATCCCTTGGTTAATGAACAGTTCAATTAACAAAATTTCGGTTTACGAATTACCTCCCATAAGGATCTTCAATTCGGTTAACGAACAAAACTTCGATTAACGAAATCCTTACGACAAACACGTTTTATTGTGAGCACCAGCTGATTGCTGATGGGCTAGTCTGCCAATTCAGTAATCTGTTCTATGTTTACATTCATTTCCAGTGGAGTAAATATCAAGAAAGTTGTGCTCTTTAATATTTTTGCATTTTTATATTAAAATTATTAGTCATTTTAAAATTTAGTTAACATATTGATAATATATGCAGTACAGGGAACTAGTTTTTTGGGCGCCCATCAGCCGCTTGACAAACCCACCCGGCGTCAGTTTGGCTCTGTTTACAGTGGAGTGAACATCGATTTTGTTGGAGTTTTGAATATTTTTTGCATTTTTACATTAAAATTATTGGTCATTTTAAAATTTAGTTAACATATTGATAATATATAGCGCAGTGCAGTGTTGATTTAAATGAAATAATTTTGAATTACACCTAGTGAACTTAAAATTTTATTGGTGAAATTACTGCATCAAGCATGGGTCCCCTGTAAGGTGATTTCTTCTCCATCCCCACTTCCTTCTCTTCTCCCCACTTCCTTCTCTTCTCCCTTCTCCTCCACCCCCACTTCTAATTCCCATCATCATCATCAACCAGGAACCTTCTACATACACACCTCAAAATAAGTGTACTTTACTGCATTTTTTTTTTTTTTTTACTTTGTATATACTTTTCTGTGAGCTGGAACCAGAGAGAGAACTAAGATTAATGTAACTTAACATTTGTTGGTATGAAAAACTTAACCAAACAAACCTACCTGATTTACTTATGGGGCTCTGTCTCCTCCTCCCCCCATATATTAAACAGAAAGAACTTGGCATTTTCTGTACATTAATTGATATGGCCACATCAGTATTTATGCACCCCGGGTGGATGAGTGAGTTATTGCGATGACGGGAAACATCAAGCGTTGAGGAAGTGATGAAAAAATTTATTTCCGGTCTGAAAGCACAGGAAATCCCACTGTGTGGACAGTCTCTATTTAAAGGAACACTGCCGTGGTCTTTGAACAATTGATGGGTCTCGTTGTTTTTATCCCTAAATTCGCAAATTACGTCCATATAAGACAGGCAACAACCTTCACGCGTAATGCTGCAAATGAAACTGCCACGAGCCCAGGGAAAAGCACAAAAGCAGAGCACAGCCCCACTATGGCTGGGAAGACAAATTACTGCACTCCTAGGGTTAGTCCTACATATTAACCACCTAACCTTTACCTAAACTAACCTAACCTTAACATGCCTTACCTAACCTAACCTAAATTTAAAATGCATAATAGTGGCATCCTAAGTTACATTTACATATCATCAACAGATTTATAGATATGTTGGAGAAATGATTATTAAAAGTTTGTTATGTCTGCAAATGTATTTTTTTTTTATTCAAAAATTTCTAGAGAACTTAATTGTTTGTCATGTGCGTTGCGACTTTCTTCGGTTAGGTTAGGTTAAGTTAGGTAGGGTAACATTAGGTTAGGTTAGGTTTTGTTAGGGTAAGATACATTTCACTAATTTTGCAGCCAAAAAATCACTATTGAATGAATCGGATAAAAAAATCTATGAACATGAATCTTTTTCTAAGAAAAAAAAGAAGGCGTTACCACTTAATTTTTACCCCCCTTTTTTATTAGGTTTGATGAACTTAGAGAGTTAGGTATTATTTAACTCTGAGTCATGGGCACTTATTGGATACTCGGCAGAATAACTTGGTCCTAGTAAAGGTGGTGTATAAGCAAAAATGTTCACTTGACCTCATAATTGGCTTTCATTACTGAAGGATATTTACAGCTAAACCACATTAATAAGGTCTATCTGCAATTTTACTCAGTCATAAAAAAAAATTGTACCTTAAATGTGGACAATAAAAATTTCTTTTGGTACAAATTACTGTACTTAAAAAGTTGTAAGAAGACAAAAGCTGCGTCTCTTCCATTCTGCGACAAATAGAAACACTCATGCCTCTTATTGTAAAGAAAAAATATGAACTAAAACGACAAACTGTAATATATTGTATTTTAGTATGTTGATGTACAAAACATTTTATTCATTATTCTATGATAAAACATCTAACAAGCATTATTAAAACATATACAGTATAGTCTCGATTTACGCCGTCAATTAAACCCGTGGAGGTCCGCATAAAACGAGGAATGCGTAAACGAAATAACAGAACATATGGGATTAATTGAAATAGAGACTGGGCCGACCCCCAGACTACACTTGTTCCGACACAATACGTATGTTGTAGTAAAAAGAACATCTTAATTTTATGATGGTATGCACACACAATTAATAATTTAAGAGAAATATCAATAATATTAGGTTTTTAACACTTATGTTAGTAGAAGAGATGGCTGGGCACACGGGGATGGGGGGTTGGTTCCGAGGCAGAGGGCAGATTATTGGCCCTCACCTGTATCACTATCCACCACAGAGGCTAGCAGGGCCTCCTTGTCAAACCCCTCAAAGTCCATATCCTCACTATCACTGACTTGGGCTAGCTGTGGCGGGTGAAGAACTCGGTAATGTTTTGTTGACTGGGCAAGCAAGATTAAATAGACCAATCACAGCTAGCGGCAGAGGGAATGCGTGGGTGGCAAGGATGCGTGGCCCAATCACAGCCAGATACGTCATATGACGTCAGCGATAACGTAAAAACAACCTACTGCGCACCCTCCCCCTGCCGCTTCCTGTGTAAATAATGGAATGTACCGCATAACTAATAACTGCCGCGTCTAGCCAGGTGCCGCGTAAATAACCAAACGCGTAAAGGAAATTCACGTAAATCGAGACTATACTTTATTAATTTTTCTTATGCGATCGGGAAATAGCGACTACTATATCCGGGTTGATCGTGTTGCAGCACCTCCTTAGGTGCTGTAAGTTACCGGCTAGATTACGTGCTCACTTACGGAGTCTGCAGCCAAATATTTGTTTTGAGTAGTATACTTTACCGATCGGAGACTGTAAGTCCAGTTACGGGGTAAACAAAGAGATACTGTACTACAGTCCCGGAAATGTTTTTGAGTATGCAGCCCCTGTGCTGTAGGTTCCAAAAGCTCTTCTACGAATGCCTGTATAGAATCAGTACCATATTGTTGAGATTGAATTCATAATCGGTGTTTGGATACCCTGCATTTTAATTTAGAGGTGCATTGAATTCAAAGTCAAATGTCTATTACTATTGTTCTTCCACAAGGAGACACATTGCCTAATGAATGCAATTATGTCGTTGTCATCTGGAAAATCCATAAGTTATCGCAAGCTATTTGTGCTTGTTAAGGATCCACCTTTACCAATATAAGAATGCAGTACCTGTACTCTATAGCTTCTTTGTTGGAAATTTGTATGTTTTGATTTTGTTTTTTATGCAATTTTGATCACACAAAGTGAGCAGGTCTTTCAAGTAGTAGGAAATTGTTGTGTAAAAACATGCAAAACTATGAGGAAACCAAACTTAACTATTACAGAAAACTTTAAGAAGTGTAATACTGTATTTTAAAACAGGTGCCCGGGTTAAGGAGCCGAGTTAGGAAATTTTTCAATACTGTAGAAGAAAAGTTCTTCATTGTATCAAGAACATCCAAAAAAATGATGGAGGAAATAAATTTTTTCCAAACAAAAACATCAAGAACCAAATCTAACGACTCAAGAGAAACAAGGACCTGACATAGCTAACCTCTGTTAGTGTGTGTAAACCTAACCTACCAAGACAAAAGAAGAAATATAGGAACCTAAAGAATCAAACCTGAAATCGAAAGGTCAGAAAAACTCGAAAAATATAAATTGCTGATGAAAATGCCAGAGTAATATTTTTTATTTTTATTTTTTTTCTGCAGGTACAGTAGTAGGTATTAGGCAGCTATTGCCTGGGAAGATATTGGAAGCATAATGTGTTGTCTAATGGTAGACCCTGCTGCCATATGCCACCACAAATATTGCAACAAAGTCCCAGGTTGCTGACCTGACTTTCTGCCTCATGTACCCGGTACACACAATTGCAGGATTTCAATTGTTTCTCTTACTTTGACAACATAACATATATACCTGTACTGTACTGTATATCGTTTCTCGCTACTATTTTATTTTTATTTATTTTTTATTTATGGACCTTTATTATTTTTATTATTTAATATTTATTTATTTTTAATTTATATTATTATTATTACATTATTATTATTATTATTATTATTATTATTATTATTATTATAGTTTTGCCCTTGGGCCCTGATGTGGCTCATTGACCTGTACCCTGGTGGGCTAATCCCGAAAAAGAAAAAAAAATACTGTACTGTATATTGTACAACTCATTATAGAGTTCTGTGGTTGACTTTTTCCGAATTTTAACCTCAGGTAGTCGAGTCATCTGAAATGGTTTAGTGTGACCGCTGCTCTGAGGAACCTTTGATGACAAGACTGCACTTTGTACAGTGTTGTTGGTAGATTTTTGTACAGTATTATCTTCATCAGTTCATGCCTACTTTTTTATTTGGAGTGGATCCGTGCACTGCACAGGTACATTGCCTTGGCACTGTGCATATCTTTGTTCAGTACTGTAGCTAGCTGTACACCATCATGAGGGTTTGTGCTTGGGAATCTTAATTAATGGTGTTTTATTGCTCTACAATATAATTTGTAGAGTTATGCATATGGTGATAAGTGTAGTTGAAGAGACTGGGAATTGAGGGAGTGTCCTTACTCCTCCTTTCATGTACCAGATACTTTGTATAGCTAGATAACAGATGGCCAAATGGGCTCATAACTGTGTCATTCTGTGGCTGCATAATCTAACCAATCATAAATCTACACAAGAAAGTTTACATAGCCATAATGAACAGACTAATACTGGATACTGCAACTATTTATAGTGGCCACATGAGCAGTCTTGCAGCACTGTACATACACTAGGAAGTGCGTAAAGCCATAACACTATACACTTGGGGCTGAGCACAAAGACACTTTTTATTGTTTTCCATATTCCTGGCCACCAGATTTACATCCTAGGTCTCTAGGCCTATGTATTAAAACAAGGAAATAGTTTGTTTAGCTGGATAACCTGGCCATTTGACACAAGAGGTTCTGTTGCAGGGTATCCTTGTTCACAATATTTATGTTATGTTTATGATATTTATGTTAAATTGATAATGTTTCATCTGTGGTTTTGGGTTACATATACAGTGGTCCCTCGATTAACGAACACAATTGGTCCCACACAGTCGTTCGTTAGCCGAAAATTTTGTTAACTGAATCTATTACAGGGGTACCTCGGTTAACGAGCACAATTCGTTCCAGAAGGTTGCTCGTTAACCGAAAAATTCGTTAACCGAAACCATTGTTTCAATGGGTTCTTGAGTAATTGGTTCCAGCTCACCGAAAATTACATACAAACTAAAAATAAATGCAGTAAAGTACACTTACTTTGAGGTGTGCACGTAGAAGGCTCCTGGTTGATGATGATGATGATGGAAATTAGAATGGGGGTGGAGGAGAAGGGAGAAAAGAAGGCATTTCACCCATAAAATTTTAGTTCACTTGGTGTAATTCAAGATTATTTTCTTTAAATCAACACTGCACTGTATTATATATTGTCAATATGTAAAATATATTTCAAAATGACCAATAATTTGACTGGAAACACAGAAAAAAAGCACTTATGTTGAAGAGTCTCAAACAAGATGTTCCTTCCTCTGAACTGGTAAACAAACTGACGCCAAGCTTGGTGTGTTGAGTGGCAGTTTGGCGCGCAAAAAACTAGCTTCCTGTACTTCAATTATGTTCAGTAATTGTTAAGATGATTAAAAATTTAATATAAAACTTTTAAAATTATTGAATAGTACAACCTTCTTGATATTTACTGAAATGGTAAGGAATTTAAGCCCTAAAACCGATTATTGTATTGGCGGACTAATACTACAGCTGGTGGGCAGGCGAAAACATGTTGGGAAAAATTCGTAAGAAATTCGTTAACCGAGGGTTTGCTCGTTAACCGAAGTGAAGAATCTTATGGAAGGTAATTAGTTAACCGAGGCGTTCGTTAACCGAGGGATCACTGTATTTCAATGGGATATTGGGTAATTGGTTCCAACTCAGAAAAAGTACATACAAAGTACTGCATACCAGTAACAGAATTAACAAAGTATTAAATATAAACTAAATACAGTACTGTACTGTACAGTATACTGTATAATAATACATAATAACAATAGAATACTATATTTTAACTTACTTTGAGGTGTGTATGTCGTATTCCCGGCAGCTTTGTTTACATATCAAACAGCTGATTGCAGAGGCAGTCGATGATGACATGCCATCTTTTTACAGAGTGCATTGGTTCTAATGCCTTGTTCATATTTCATAATAATTTCTGCTCTGTATATTATTAATATGTGAACTAAATTTCAGAATGACCAATAATTTTAATGTAAAAATGTAAAAATATTCAAGAGACTCACAAACTGGATGTTCACCCCGCTGTAAACAACGTTAAACTGAGAAGCGTTGGTGGTTGATTCGATCAACTGAAGGGCACACAAAAACTGTTCCCTGTACTGTATATATTATCAATATGTTAACTAAGTTAGAATGACCAATAATTTTAATATAAAAAATGCAAAAATATTCAGAACAACAACATTCTTGATATTTACTCCACTGGAAACGATTGTAATCATAGAGCCAATTACTGTATT
This sequence comes from Homarus americanus, assembly GCF_018991925.1. NCBI lineage: Eukaryota > Metazoa > Arthropoda > Malacostraca > Decapoda > Nephropidae > Homarus > Homarus americanus. Next base: position 807,804 of record NW_024747997.1, on the reverse strand, counting down.
GGTGGACTAGCCGATCAGCTGATGCGCACAACAAAGCGTGTTTCTCGTAAGGCTGTCGTTAATTGAAGTTTTGTTCGTTAATGGAATTGAAAATCCTTATGAGAGCTAATTCGTTAATTGGACCGTTCGTTAATCGAGCGACCACTGTATAACATTACAAGATAAAGGGACTGAAATCTTTTTTTATTATTCCAACAATACAATATCATCACAGTAAATAATGCAACTTCAGTCCCTGGGGTCTCCAGTAGGCCTAATCTTTAATGAGATATATCTTTAAAGGAAACGACTGTACCAAACCTACCCTAACCTTCCCTTGTATTTATTACTTATATATTTTTTTTAATTAAGGCAGAATCAGACGGAACTGGAAAACTACTTAGTGAAAAAATACTAAAACTTTAAAAATGATACCAGTGAGGTTTAGAATTAGTTGACAATATTAGCTGTATTTTACACTTATCCAGGGTACCGTACCCAGTTTAAAAAAATTTAGTAAACATTGTCTACAAATAATGAGAAATTAAGTGGTGAACCTTCCTTACTCCTTTAACCTAACCTTGATATCATCTTTAGTTTAGATTTCTACAAACAGTTTCTTCTTTTCATGCACAGTATTTGTTGGAATTTTATTGCCTCAGGAGTGAAGTAAGGTACTGCACTGTTCAAAGAAAAAAGAAGTGAACAGAGTAGATAATGACTTGAAAAAGGGTGAATAAGACAAGTTTGTTCTAAACTTCATATCTATTTACACTTCAAATTTAACTATGGCCAGCACTTTTCCCTATTTATGCAAAGAAGTGTACTGTACTGTATTGTAATTAAATACAGGACATACAGTGTACATTGTATGCTAAAAATAATTAATGTTACTTACCGGTACAAACAAAAAATGTATGGTTAAGGAGAGGTTTTCTATTATATTTTGTGTTATTACTGTATTTGGTGGGATTTTTACTAATGCTGTATGTCTGTTTCAGTACTGTAGAAAACTCTACTGTACATGGAATGGTGATCCAGTGGAAAAACAGAAAACTTGTGCTCTATCACTAGATTTTTATTTTGCAATACTGTAACTGTCCATAGTATGGTACCAGTATTACAGTAAAACAAACACATCACGAAAGATTATGTCAAAAATGGACAAGAAATAAAGTGATGATTCTTTCCTGAACCTTCATCAGCAAAAACATTGATCTTCCAAATGGTGGGGTGTTTTATCACAAAGGTTATGATCCTGCTTACTGTGTTTCACTTGATGATTAAAAACCCAAGTCAAACCTAACCTAGCATAACAAAAAGATTTTGGGTGTTTAATCATCGGGTGAATTGTGCAGAGTTATCTAATCTTCAGGAAACCATTTATTCAACTGAAAAAGACTTTACAATGTATTATTTTAGAGATGTTACCCTAATTCATGTTTTTCTCCACAATTTGTTTGACAAAGGCATATTTTTAGCAGTACAGTATACAGTATAATATTTTACAAATCTGGAACTTCATGATGTATACAAGTACTGTACTGTACAGTAGCCTACAGGCCACTGCTTGAGCCTTTTGTAAATTGACAAAACCCACTCACATATCATGTCAGATCTTAGAGGGAACAAGCCACCGAGCATTGCACAGACAATGCAAAAATTTTAATTTCTGCTAACATCAGACGTATATATGTAATATATTTCTCAATTTGCCAAAAGCACAAGGCACCAACATTATTGTTTGCTATACAATTGGAGAAAGTATACCACTCTTAATGCATTGGGAGGTTGCAAATTTGTAGATTACAAATAGGAACTGACTTTTAGTTGTAAACCAGTCATTAAGATGGTACTTAAAGAATAGGACATTACCAAAGATTTTTTGTGATTTTATTGTTTAAATGTGTTTACTATACCATGATTCCAGCTGTATGTGCTTATTACTGTACTACTGTATATATTACTGTATTGTGACTTTTTCTTATAGAAGAAGTATCTCTTAATGAAAAGTAGATTACAACATACCTTTTTTGAGGGGGGACAACTTTGGTAATCACTGTACGGTACTGTGCTGTATTGTGATCCAGCTTCTGTAAATAAAAGCAAACCATCGCTGAACTGAATATGTTGAGGAAAAATATAGCACGGTACATATTGACAATTGCTGCTTCGTAAATGATTTCCAGACTCGGTCAAATAAAGAGTCAGTTTTGTAATTCATTCATTACATCTTAGTCTTTTATAGAATGAGGCCTTATGTCATTACTTTATACAGTGCATATACATAATTATGTCCAGATGCATGCAAGCATAGGGAGGTGCGGGGTATCTTGCACTCTCTTCTGTACGTCTATACGAGGTGGGCGGGGCCAACCATGACTCCCCCACCCTTGGGTTGGATGCATTTTCAGTTTTGAAGATGAGAGCTGAAATTTGGTAGGAAGGTGTGGGTAGATGTGGGGATGATGATACACTATCTCCTGTCCCTCCACCTGGGAGAAGCCAGGTAACTCAGCTAGTTATACAGAATACAGTCGTTGTTAAGCATGCGTAGCTACGTAAGTGTAAACTTTACCAGGCACTTAAGAATTTGTGTCCAGTAGCAAAAAGTAACAAGTTAATTTTTTCATTTTTTCTATAACTAACACTATAAAGGATCACTGTTAAATGTTCAAGTGTCTAGACAGAAGAGTAGCACTAATGATAGTTTACAGGTCTTAAACACTCTTGATGGAAAATTAGCTTAATGCTGTCTAGACGAGAGAATAACTCAAAGGTTCTTGACCGCCAAGATCAGGGGGTTTCAAACGCATTTGCTACGGCGAGCCAGATTTAATATGAGTACACACTATGCTGGCCATGTAACATAATTATGAGCACTTCGCAATCGCCTCTTTGGGGAGTAGTGCGGCAAAATAAGGGAGGTGGATACAGGAACAGGACTAGAGGTGCTGGCGGCTTAGGGGTGAGGTCTTAGTTTACATGAGAGTGAGGGACAAGCCCCCTGCCTAAGGGCGAGTGCACAGCTCTTAAAAAAAAAAAAAAACACTGTGTCATGTGTTGTAAAATACAGTATATAGTTACCTTGATTAGTCTTATTGCCTGCTACTCCATGATACTTGGCATCTCTTGGTATGGACAAATGCGTCAAAGTTCGGAGCTAATGACTGAGCTGCAGCAACCTTCAGTATTGAATTCAGGTGCGCATCAGTAAGTTGAGAATGAAGCCAAGATTTGTTAATGTTCTTTACAGAAAAGAGCTGTTTACAAACATATGTACAGCATGCTCTTCAAATTTGCGGATTTTTAATTCGAGCACCTGAGTTATTCACGGCAGACACCCTGGATGTACCCAAGAATGTCTAAGGGTAGTTTTAAAGTTGCTGGCATTTTTGCAGCTGGGACAGGGAGCCATTTCTTCTAGAGACAGTAATTTCCTTTATCTGTATTGTATATATGTGTGTGTGTGTAGAGACACACACACAAAACACATACAAATACAGTACTGTAAATAAAATGGGAAAGATCCTCTCACAAATAATCAGAAGCAAATGTAGTATTAAAAATGTTGAGTCTACCCTTCAAGTCTACTCCGTGCTTTATTAATAACAAGGCACCGAGTGGACTTGAGGGTAAATTGTCACATTTTTAATAAATTTGTTTCTGATTATTTGTGAGGGAATTCTCCCAATATTATTTATTTGTATGTGTTTTGTGTGTGTCTACACACACACATACATATTTACAATACAGGTAAAGGAAATTACTGTCTCTAGAACGAATGGCTCCCTGTCCCAGCCGCAAAAATGACGGCAACTTTAAAACCACCCATAGACATTCTTGGGTACATTCAGAGTGTCATCCGCGAACAATAGAGGACCGCAAAATAAAAAATCGGCGAATTTGTGGGGCCCCTGTATTATTTGTGTGTGTGTGTTTGTGTGTAATAATAATAATAATTAACGGTTTATTGAAAGAGCTTGGCAGCCAGATGGCTGAAAATATACAGTTACATATTTGGGGAATGGGTTTCGAATTACAAATAATATACAAGTAACATAAGTGATACAAATAAGATATATAATAACTAGATGGGGAAAAGCTCAAACTACAGTGCATTTCAACATAGTGACAGTGCAAGAAGTAGTATTTACTGGGAATGAATACTCTGGTTTATTACAAGTTATTGATAATTTTTACAATGGTTGGGACTGGGCTGTTCTTATAGCGATCAGTTCGTGCACGTATGGGCTGGATGCGGTTGTGGTGTCGAACAGCAATTCTCGGGCTAGGGATCTCAGGTGGTAGTAGGAGCCGGTGTCGAGGATGGTGTAGAAGCTTCTTACCAAATTTGCAGATGAGGTCGTGGTGATGGTCAGTGTGAGTCGAAAGGGTCAGTGTGTTGAGCGCTTCTTGATATGTGGAGTAGGAAGGGGAGAGAATAATCTTGCATGCCCTCTTTTGCACTTTTTCTAGGTGTTTACGTTGTGTGGCATTTAGGGAGGAAGACCAGGTGGGGAGGCATAGGTGAGCTTGGGAAGTATGAATGTTGTGTAAACACTGAGGAGCTCGGGTGCAGGAACTCCGAGGGACTTGAGTCGGCGGAGGAGGTGGAGACGGAAACTGGAGGATTTGACAACTTCACTGACGTGTGGTTTCCAATTTAGTTTGTTGTCTATGGTGACGCCGAGAAGCTTCGTGGAATCTACAACCTGGAGTGTGTGTGTGTGTGTGTGTTTGTTTGTTTGTTTGTGTGTGTGTGTTTGTTTGTTTGTTTTACAGGTAAAAGAAATAATTGTCCTAAGGGCAAACACATAAAGGGAATATACATTTCTTTGTACAAAGCTACAGTATACTGTACCAAGTTTAATGTTATGGTGTCATCATCATCAGGAAATGTTGGACATTTTGCTGACCGGTTTATCATTTTGTCAGTTTTTATCAGTCACAGCATAAATGTAAACATATTTATTTTTACTGTAGTAACCAGAGGTTCACCCAGGTTTTGTAACTGGAGGGAACCATGTGAATCAAGGGGAGGCTGTGTCCAGTATTTAGACATAACTAATACTGTATAAGGAAAGATCAGTGTAATAACAACATACCGTATGCCTGCAAATATTGAAAGTGATAGTCTGTACTATATATATTGCTGTACTGTATTGTAATGCCGTAAATAGTGAATCATATTGTTTAATCTATGGTATCAATATCAGTGTAGCTATAAGACCTCTGAACATGTGAATGGACAATACTGTATAGTACTGTACAGAGTACTGTAGTTGCCAACAAGGACAAATTTGAAAATTGTGATGTTTGTTTTGTATTTCATATTTTACCTGAGAATAACCATATAGAGTATACTGTGCTGTACTGTATGTACTGTACTGTACTGTTTAAAATGTACTGGTAAGTGTTGTGCAGCCAATATGAAACAAGATTGGCTTGTATGTTTACTGTACTGTATAATACAAACTGTTAGGGTACTTTAACATTTAGTATTTTTGTAAAACATGTGTATGCAAAGATAATACTGTACCAAGGATGAGAAAGATGTATTATTTGTTCCAATCATTTTCTTTTACTGGGTGGTTGTCCTGAACACTGGTGAAGTGGTGGTGACGAGTTCAAGGAGAAAAGTGTCATATGTGATGTAAATGTGAAAAGTTTTATCATACTTAAGGCAGATAGCTTGTTAGTATGTTCCAATTTTAATTTCATTATTTTGATTTTCATGAACTTTTTGGGTGGGGACTAAGAAAAGCTAGGAGACTGACAGGTGTAGAGAAACTGGGTTTTAAAATGAAGTGAAATACTGTACCTGTGCAGAATTCCAGCTAAGTCAGATTTTGTTTTGAGGTTGTTCAAAAACATTATCACAATTATGCCTGAAAGCTCCAACAAAAGTAATTTAAAAAGTTAATTTAACAACCCTATTAATTGCTGCTCTAGTACCTGCTGTTTTTAGCGATAAGTAAATTTTAAAGCCAAAATATTTCAAGTTTATTGGTACTTTTCTTAGTTTTCATCTACATTATCAACAGCTGATCAAAACATAACTTGGATCACATGGAGATAAATCACCCCAGCTTATACATTTCACCTGATGATTAAAAACCCTAATTCTGCCTAAGAGGATAGGTTAGTGTTGGGGTGGTTAATCTTACAGTGAAATAAGCTGGGACGTAAATTTTTGTGTGATAGTATGACGATAATTTTGCATGAACCTTTTTATGATGACTGTCATTGGTGACTGTTTGACAGGAGCCTTTTATAGTGTTTGAGCTGTTTTCATTTGCAGAGGACCTTGATTTTGTTCTGAAAATATGACCATGTAACAGCATAGTCACTCCTTCAAGGTCTCTTAGGACAATATCTCTAACCTCTTCCTCCTTCTCCTGTAATTTTATTTTGTATCAGCATGTAAATTTTATTGCCTATCACCATTAAGCTCTTATATTTACAATAGTCCATTTTATTACATTGCTCATTCTCATTACCCTCACTTACAGAACTGTCATTGTTCAATTTCCTAAGAGGCAAAATTTACTTTATTACTCATATCATAACAAGTGCTCTTGTTCCAGAAAGATTTTTACATTCCAGGAAAAAAAATTAGTTAGAATTTCATGTTTCATACACTTCATTGATTTAAATTTCATTTGGGAAAAAATTTGATTTATTCAATTTAATTTTCCTCAGCTCAAAAAGCTATAAATGGCTGTATTGTATTACTCTTGATTGGAAGAACGTGGTCACATTACTGTACTTTATTAAGATTGGCTGTCAGCTTAACCCTTTATTCTTGTTAGACTGTTTGAGATAGTAAGGATCTTCTATTATGGCCTGAATAATAAATGAGATGCATTCAGTGTTGTGATCAGGCAGGGTTGGTGGACTATTCTGTTGCTGGGTTGGTGTCCAGTCATGTAAACACCTGGTCTATGCTAAACTTCACCTGGTGGTTACCACCTCCTTAACTGCAGGGAAATGAACTACAGGATAAAATATCTACTACTGTATTATTTTATTTTTATATTGTTATTGTCATGCAGCATATATGTTACAGTATATACTATAGTAGTACCCTGGACAAGATGAAGGCATGGTGTCATTTGAGAGTGTTCTATGTGATCAATGTTTCTATAACCTATACATTTCATACTCACTACTGTATATTGATTTATTTGACTCTTGAAAATACATACTGTATGCCTATGTGATTGAGAATAAAGTGTCACCCTCTGGAACACACTCCACAATACTGTAGACAGCTCCTTGAAATCTCTTGCTCTGCTCGAAAATGCTGTTTGAAAGCAAGTTATTACACCTTGCATAAGAGCCATCAGTATTTTCTTCAGATATAAGTCATTAATGAAATACAGTACTGTAGTAGGGACTTTATTGTTTTCACCTTTTCAATGAAAGCTTTATTGCAGAGGGGATGGATCTCATAACCCCTTCGCTGCAGATGACTACTTCACGGTGTCATAGAGCGGCAAAGTGTTCCGTGAGGATAACAGGAAGTATGGATACAATCACCAGTCGTGTTCCGTGCAGATAACAGGAGTTATGGATACAGTCACCAGTCACTTGATTGTTTAATCCCAAAATTCCCAGTACATGGATGGCATTACTAAGGGCATGTGCTGAGTAACCTTGCCTGGTTGCCTGAACCTGCAGCACCACGTGAGTTACAATTAACAAGAAAGACTATAGGATTGTTTAAAGGTATTCATTCTGTCAAGTGGTGTCTAGAGATGGTGATTTCTGAAATTAGGTTGGCATATTATGGTTAGTTAAATTGTAAGTAATTGTTGTGTTGTTCAAGAATTGTGCAGGTGAAAGTTGCAGTGAACTTGAGTTTTACGTATTATGTGGCCTCTATTGTAGGCCATTGTGAAGTGACTTCAGATTATCCAACTATGGACACCCTTTGGCAGAGCCTACTTTGCTCGAGAGTCTGTATGCTTTCTTAGGCAAGGTGACAGGTCACTACTGTTCAGTCAGTATAAATACCACAAACAGCCATTCTCCTCATTGAGCCAGGGTTTTGGGTTCTGAAGCAATCACCAGTACTTATCCCATGGTTCCTATAAATATCAGTGAGTCAGCAAATACACTTACACAGACTCTAAACTTGTTTGCTTGGCTCAGGCCCCTCAGTTATAAACTTGGAAATCAGACCACAAAATATATTGTACATTTACCCACCTCACTGCCTTTCTATCAGCACTTGTTGGCATGTTAAGGTATTCATCATGAATTTAAAATAATATATATTTCCATTTGTAACTTATCAGTGGGATAGGTTTTTACCACATTATATATATATATATATATATATATATATATATATATATATATGAGATACAGTATGTGGTGTTTGTGGTCAATTTTCTTTATTGTTTATTCACTGTGCAGTTGTTAATGATTTGTTTGTATACAGTATCACCCAAATAAATGCCTGTTGATGTGTATGTGTATCAGCTCAAGCCATTGCTCATCAGGTCATCCTTAAGTTTATTGAAAGCTTTTATTGATTACAAGCTGTCTCTCTCGTGAGTGCTTGTAGGCTCAGCTGTGAGGCCATTTAGTCCTGTGCTTATTATTGGGTAGTAATTTAAACTCCTTTATTTAGATACATTACAAGCTCTCTGTTTTTGGCGAACAAAGCTTAGAGAATCTTAAGAATGTGTTTTGTAGATAAAAATTCACACACACAGATGTAACTATAATTAAGATAGTGTACTATTATAAAAGTAACTTATATACACTTGAGGTGGACTTTGCTCATGAGACTGCATGGTGAGGGTGGTGCCCTTGTTCACTGCACACTTACAAAGTTTGTTTACATCTGTCAGAATGTCCTCTCAGTGTTCGGTGCTTTTGTTTAACTCTAGTACTTTACCAAATGCAGTATGGCTTCAAAGAGTCCACACTTGGCAGAAGTGATGGTAATACTGCAATAAGCCATGTCAGGCTAATGTAACTTGAACAACAAGATTACAGTTTTCCCTCTAACCATATTTTATTATAAAAAATTATATAGAGTACATTACAATACAGTCCTGTATTTTATGATTTATCCTTTTCAATGCAATCCCTCCAGATATTAAGATACATGTATTTATATATAAATTACATCCCCCTGCCCCCTCCCTTGACTTGTCAGTTTACTGATTGAGCAGTTGGTCTGTTTTTATTATAACCTTCATTGTTCAGGAGGAAACCAGGATGCCCAGAGAAAACCTGCAATGTTTGGTGGTGTAACACTGGATAACTGTCTTCTCACATCAGACTGTGGGACTGAACCCACAATGCAGTAGTGAGAGACAATTGCTACCTCTGTTTATGTAGGATGTGTAGTGTGGCTTTCATAAGGTACACTCATTAATATTCCCTCCCAAGCACATTTCATTTAAAAACTATTAAATATCATACATTAATATTTCCAATGCAAATCCTTCAGATATTAAGAAACTGTATTATATTTTGGTACTGTATACATTTCACTGGTAGGGAGATTTGTCTTCACTGTCTTCACGAATTATGTTTCATATTTCGGTAGAGCAGAGAAACTTTTTCACCAGAATTTAGCCGACTTATAGTCCAGCACCAACTAGGATCCAAGAGTTCCAGATTACAGGAGTTTGGCTTGTAGTAACAATATTAGTGAGAAATGATGATTTTCTACTTGATATTTATTAAATTTATTTTTACAATAGGACACATAAATTAACTGTATGCTCTAATGATGCTTAACCTCTAATTGGCAGCTACGGATTTCCTAATACATTATGGGCAAAAAATAAAACGAAGGGCACATGGAACATATATTGATATAGACCATAATCCCTAAAGCTAACATCCACTGATGATGGTTGCTGTTTATGGGTTACCATATACTGTATTATGGCATATAAGACACTCTTTTTTTCTTAAGAAAAATGGCTATATATGTTGCTATCTCCCCAAGGCTAATGAATCCCCCAACTGCAGAACTAAAAATATGTTATTGTTTACTTAAACACATTATTATTACATTTAATTAATTAAAAAAATAATTATTTTAGATATAAAAACTGTATTTATAACCACTGATGATGATAACCTGAGATGATTAGCATCTGTACAGCTGGCACCCAACTCTTTAGAGTTAAGCAGTAACTGTTTCTGAACTCTTAGAAGCATTATTACAGTATCTATTAATGTCATACCTGCAATATTTATCTTCTTATTATTATTAGGAAACATCCTTTAGCTTTTGGAAGAAACTTAAAATTTTGATGACAATGGCGAAGAATGCCGACAGCCATCACTGTTCCTTTGTAGTGTCTCATTTTGTGTGCAACGTCATCAATCAGCGTGCACCTGAGTGTTTAGTGTGGATATCTTAGTGCAATGAGTAACAATCATAACTTTAACAGCTGAATGAATACTGACACTTTTAATTTGACTTGACCTTCTTTTTAAAAAAATTATGGCTACAGGAGAAAAAAGATAGTTATACACCAACTTGATATTTTCTGTCACATGCTGCTATGCAAAATTTTCATCCCTGAAAATGTATTTCATATACAGTACAGTATACTGTACAGATTTGCTGTAGATGTAACTTGTGTTTTTTAGTGCAGTATCTACGGTAAATATAATACTAACATAATGAAACCTAAATGTTTGCTAACTAAGAATTTGTGCCTCCTTCCTGCCTCTGTGACAGTTCAGTTTCTATTCTGTTGAACAAAATTTCTATCATTTGAACAATGTATGACCTAAAAATATTTGTATTGGCATTTTATTAAGTCTTAGGGGAATGTACAGTACATACTGTACTTAGAATAGTGTTGCTTTTGTATCTTTTAGTTGTTGTTGGGAGGTAGTTGTTTGTTTTGTACGGGTTTAATGTTTTACAAATGGTGAAATTTGCTATGGTCCAACTGGGCATTTCATGACCCACTTATTACATGTATTTCTGGTTACAATGCTAACCATTAACACCGTCACACACCATGACACATATAGACGTCAATGATAATCTTGTTCAATTGGCACGCCCCAATGCGTCGTTCAAGATAAATTTTTCCAAAAAATTTAGTAATTTCGATTGATGCTTGAGATTTTGGCATGTCATTCTGGTAGGCCTACTCTCTCTGGTAATCCATCACTAATTTGTTACTTGGCAACATTCCATAGCACACTGCCTATGAGACATCAGTGTTGAGTGAGTGAGCCCTTTAAATTTTATCTTTATATCCACTGCCACACATTTTTGTCATCCATTGTTCAGTATTATTAGTCTGGGAAGTGTTTACAAAGTATTTATTTATTTTTCCATATTTTATGTATAGTATTCAACTTTGCAACCATCATGTGTGTAAAATGTGCCTTAATACCCTTCTGTAGATATGATAAACATCTGAGCTATCTGTAAAGGTGATGAAAAGGTTGTGAAATGTTTTATAAGTCTCCATATGAGTGTTTTTAAAATTGTATTTGTTTATTTTATGATATTTCACATGTTCAAACTTGTATGATTTCACATGTGTGAACTACATAATAAATTCCCTTTTGTGGATTCAATAAACATCTCTGCTACTGACAGTACAGTATCTGTAAAAGTGATGAAAAGTGTTGTGAAGTGTTTTATAAGTGTTTATAAAGTGGCTGCTGTTATATTTCAGGATATTTTGACTTATATAAAGTATAATATGTTACCATCCAGTATAACAGAACAGTACACAATGTATGGATAGAATTGTTTATTTTTTTTCTAAAATTGCTTACAGCCAAATTCTAAAACTAATGCATTACTTCACATCCTCAAAATTATTTCTTCTTTTTCACTTTTCTTGTTTCTTGTTTTAAAGCAATCAATTGTATGTATAAACATATAAAGAACTGGTTGCCAAAAATCCTATCTGGAGAAAAAAATTGATACATTGTGACTTCTGTGCAAGGTCACAACTAGTCCGTGCGTTGGAGGGACACTTGTTATAAATAAGGCGGTGTGCAAGTGATATTAATTTAATTATATGCATGGCCAGAAATTGGAAAGGTGAAAATATTCCCACTATTAGTAGCACCAACCACCTCCTGCAGTCATACCAATTAGCTTACAGTCTCTTATCTAAACTAATAAATGAAGTGATGAATAATATTTCCTGTTTAAGCGATTCTGTTTGATTTTACAACAGAATATTTTCTTACATTTCAATGCCTTTAACGCTAAAAAGAGGCACCAAACCAAACCTAAGTATGAGTTGTGTTTTCAAGAACCATCCTCTTATTATTAAAAATTTAAATAATTTCATTACTGTATGTAACGTATACAGTTGTTCAAAAAATCAATATTTACAAAATTGTGTTAAGAAAATATGGCGCAACAGATGGAGGATTTTGACAACCCTACCGAGACAACAGGAGTCAGTTTTTTTTAGTGACTACACTTTTTTTTATTATTATTATTGTAGTACTGTACATAAAATGAGTCTTGGGAATTCTTCTTCCATATTTAAGGGGGTTGTCTACTGGAATGCATCTCTAGTTAATGGAAGTCAATGGAAAAATGTGTTTCAAGTTACGGACAACTGTTTAGGAATATCACCTTGTCATAACTCGAGGGATGCTGTGCTGAACTTCAAGAGTCTGTTGCTTAAATAGGAAATGTGTGGAGTGGAACTTGTGAAGAGGGTGGGATGACCATCACAGAAGAGGGACACCATACAGTACACTACTTATGAAGAGTGTGGACACCATACAGTACACTACTTATGAAGAGTGTCTTTGGCAAGAGACATCATAACCAATCAGAGGACAACAGCTGCCATGGTAACTGGTACAGTATTGGATTTTTGGCTCAGAGAAATATCTTGGCTTGAAGGAAAGCTCAATTATAACTAGAGAAGCAAGAACAGGATAAGACGAGAAACACTATGTCAAATGGTTAAATGTGTGATAAATGATTTACAGAGCTGGGACTGAAGTTTATCATACATAAAAATGCAGCCATTAAATCCAAGAAAGAGACACACACAGCAGGTGATGTATCGGTCAATTAGACGAGAAATTGGGAGACATGATATATGAAGTGTCGGCCGAGATTTTGTATTCACTGTCCACTTTTCCCAGATCATGCTGCAGTCTACAATTAAAGAATGTCTGTACCTAGTTGTATATAATATAACTCAAGTACACTTGGAAGAATGGATAAAATTTATATTTATATTTACTCCAGAATAAATAGGAAAAGTAAATCATGAGTGATCCGACCTAATCACCAACCTGTAGATAAGAGTCATTCAATATTTCCAAGCTGTTCAGTTTCCATGGTTGTTAAACCCAGTAATTTTCCTTCCCATTCTTCTGTGACTCCAACTGGGATGATAATTTAGTGTGATTATTGGATATGATCGCACCTTAACCAGTGGCTGTTACTTCAGGGGGAAGACCCAGCCATGGTAAATGATAGCGCACATGTTTTTTTATAAGGATATAGTCCTCACCCCACACCACTTTGTTGTAGACAGCCGAGTGCATTTCTGCACAGATGGTGACCTTGAGTAAACCTACTCTATCTTCATGCACTGTATGGGTAGTCACACCAGAGATTCACTCAAGATGCAGAGAATGGTATGCTGGCAAGGCAAGAAGTGGGCCGACACAGTATTAGCAAAATATCACAAGAGCTGTCCACATACGATATATGTTTGGCAACTACTGTAAATATAATTTTCCTCTTTTTCACCCTAATTATCACTGAATTTCACCATGACTGCCCTCTGTTGTTCCAGAGATGATATTCTTTGCTTTATAAACTAATCTCCACAGTACATGTCCATAAAGTACCGCTGTCATAACTGATTATTTGTGAGTACGTTTTATGTATGGTAATACAGTGCCCTGTTGATTCTTATCAGTTAACTGGATGTTTGGGGTTTAAGTTATGCTGTGTACCAAAAATTTTAAATAGCTGTAGTTTGTATGCATAAGTAAATTGGCATTGACATAATTTATTTGTGTTTTGTGATGCCATTAAGATTATATATTCCTATATAGTGTATACTGCCGGTAAGTAGGCAGTAAAGCACAATACATTTGTAATGAATCGGTTCTGATATTTCATTAATGAAGGAATTTATTGAATCATGTTTAAATGAAATTTGTGTTAACACCTATGTACTGTAAGTAGGAGTTAGAGCTTATGAATGACATGCTCTTCTAGGTCAAGTTCATGAAAAATTGTAAACTTTGAGGATGTAGTTTCCAAGTTTAAGGAATAATGTAAATATTTAGCATGTTATTGTACAGTATAGTAGCTGTGAACATCCATCAATAGATAATGTCACTAATAATATAGTAAATATTACAGTTACGTTTCAAGGGATGGGGGCTACTACTAAGCACTTGGCTGACTACAGTATTCACACCTCACGAGGCAATCTGACATCAGCTGCCTCAGTGATCAACCCACATGTGGATGACAGTTGAGTCCGTATCCTGTCAAGACATAACGCGACAAGCCTTATCGTAGGACTCAAGTTTCAGCATCGTCATTATCCAGCGCTGCCCACACACGATTGGCCTCAAAGTGTTGAGGTCCATATTGTTCATTTACATGTTCAGAGGCCATTCTTTTTCTTATTTGTTTTGTATCAATGTTCTGAAGATTTTCCCTGAGTACAGGAAAGATAGTTTGTATCAGCTACTCTTCTGTGTTTTACTTACTGTTCATTATTGTCATTTTCACACATGTCTTGTAGTGTTTAATATGATCCTGGTTTCTCAGTGACATGTTAACAATATTATTTTTGTTTTTTGAAAGCATCAAGGAAATCATGAAAATAGTTGCACACTTATGTTGATTTCCTCATTTATAAGCTGAACTTCATCTTTTTTTGTGAATACAGTAGAAACCCAGTCATCCGGGCAACCGGAAGATTCAACTAACTGGCACCAAAATGAAATAATAATAATAATAAAATTCCTCTTAATTCAGCCAGTATTGTAAGTTTTAATTCCGTACACAATGGGGATGAGCTGCCATATTTATCACAATGATAAACTAAAACCTAATACATAGCATATCATAAAATACAATAGCACATATTTTATGTACAAAAAATAGCTCCTTCCGCGTTCAAACCATCCTTTGGGTGACGCGACCTACTTCACCTAAGCAGTCAACCAGCTGACTCACAGACGTGTGGCTGCCACTCTGCGCTGTGTGTATAGCATATAGTTATAACCCACCGCCTCCATCCACATCCGCTCTTCATTTTTTTTTTATTAAATAAGTCATCGCTTAACGTCGTGGTTTCATTCCTGAAAACCGCAACGTTAACAAAATCAATTTTCCCCATAAGAAGTAGATGCGGAAGTTACATTCCTCAGCCTCCCTTTGCCCCATAAAATACATTACATATACATAAATTCAATAAAATTTTTATAGGAAATAGTATATATTATACACCCAAAAAGATAAATAAACTAAATAATTTTGTATTGTACTCACTGATGGGCGGAGGTGGAGCGAGTGTGTGGTGGGTAGTGGAGAGGAGGAGGGTGGCTCCTCCCGCTCTGACTGGGTGATGCGCCGTACAAAGTAGCCCGTGACGGAGTTATACCGAATCGGTGGTACGTTGTCTGAATCATGGGTATCTAAAGAGTAGCGACGTTATAACAAAACAATGTTGTCGGGGGCAACGTTAAACGAAGACTTACTGTGTTTTCTTAATTTCAAAGCCACATTAGAGTACGGTATTGTAATGATTTTCAACAATTTTTATAGTTTCATTACAAGTAACAATATACGAGGCTAATGAGTGTGCCATGTTACTGCCTCCACACACATGCACTTCCCACAGATACACACCCATGCTCTTCATTTTTGTTATTTTATAGTTTTATATTGTTTTGTTTTTTATTTCTGAGCCACATCATTTCTATAGAGTTGAATAAGTGTTAAAGAAGTCCATTTTTCTGAGACAAATTTGTGAGGTCACCCTGTAGCACTGTGTATTGTAGGGTTTATTGGGGGATCCTAAGAGTGATTTTCAGCTAACCGGAAAAACTGTTTATCCGGCACCTCTCATTCCCTGAAGGTGTCGGATAACTGGGACTCTACTGTATTAGCTAAACATTGACCACATTTTCAGTATGTCTTGAAAAAAGGGAATTCATACAAACATTATTTTCAATTTCAATTGTTTATTCCTTGATAGAGGAAGCGGGATCCTAGTGCTGTCACTAGGTACCCCTGTACAATGACACCAGAAGCATCTGGCAAGTGTGACAAGTATATACAGCATAAATATTATAAAGGGGCTTACTAAAGCCTAAGGAAGGAAGGATATTCCTTTAACACATAATTAATGTTTTTTACAAAATATCTGGTCAGTATGGGGAGGATCATCGTGTCTCCGTCAGGGGGTCGTGGAGTGGTGGTCCAGCAGGCGTCACGGAAGCGTTATTAATTTTTATTACTGTATCGTGGATCCTAAATAGAGAATGAGGGCCTCGCATTTGGGATAAATCGTTTTCTATCAAATTAACCTCTTATGAGAAACTTAAGAATATTTTCTTGACCCACAGAAAGTTGTGCATACTCTCAAAACAAAATTAATTTTATAGATTAAAATGTCTTTTTAAAGCTTATGTACAAATATCCTGTGTGTAAACATATCTTAAAAAAAAAACAGTAATGAATAATACCTAGAGAAAACACATCAAAAGGGCTCTCTCTATTGCTTAGCTAAACCGTCCATATTGAAATTACAGCACTTGCTCCTACAAAGAGTCACAACACATATAAAAGATTATCCCATACAATACTGTACATCTAAATCCTGAACAAACAGTCTGTATCCTTCAAACTCCTCCCAAAGAAGCATGGCTTCGCTAGTCAGAAATAATAAGAAAAACACAAGAGAGCTCACCTCTCTACTCCTAAAAGTAGTTAGAACAATACAACTCGGGTCCAGCAACAGGAACACATGAGCTGCTCAGTACTGCGTCACTTACCTCACACTATAGTTTGATTGTGGTTCGGGCAACTCTCCACCTTCTTGTAATCTCACTCTTCAACTTGTAACTGAAAAGGATACTATGGACAATCCAGGTTCTGTCAGTACTACAGTAAATCACACAACATGGCCAAAAACAAAATAGAACACAATCATGAAGTGAATGAAAACAAATTCAAATGGATGCAGGAATACATGTCTATAGTGTTTGTCTTTTTCTTACTTTTCTTTTCCAAGTTGTTTGTTGTCATGATATTGGATTATTTCTGTTATAATCTGTAATTTGTCAACAGTTTACTGTTTAGTACTGTAGTCCCGATGTTTATGATCAAAATTCTGGTGTAACTGCTAACTTTCTATGGGAACCCCTTGTTCTCTCAAAAATTTTGGTCTAGATTAGAGGCTGGGCCTGTTGAACCACTTTCTAAATGGTCAATCTCCATTGTTGGTTTACTGTATGGTACCTGAAAGGCAGAAACAAATACAGTACATTGTAAATAAGTCCACACTGTACAGGAGAGAACATATCCAGGGCTAGAAGTAGATGATACCAGCAGACGTTTTGATGGCCAGTCATTGGTGTAAGTGGTCAAGTACAGTCAGTACCCAAGATATCCATCTAACCTGTTTGAATATAACGAATCAACTACCTCAGCATAATAAATATCTTTTTCATCCCTTAGCTGGATCCCACCTGTTTTATGGAAAAAGGGGTTCTCAGTGGAAAGGGACATTGTCAATAAGGCTTAAAGATAACACCGCCGAGATAACTTATCCGGTCATATATAACATAATTAAAGCTATCATCCCTTTCCTTTGTGCACTGCTGTATATCAAGAGAACCCCCAAGGATTAATGATAAGCTTATGTGTCGTACACTCTTTCAGCATTGAGTTAGCAGCCACCACATAGTTCATTGTTATTTATTAAGGTAAAAGAAAAGTTGTTTGGTCATTCTTTTGTGTAATGATGAACTTCACAATTTGTTTCCTGTATAGCCAATCCATGACGCAGCCACCTCATGGGACTGGTATTCTAACATTTTGTAAGAGAAATAACTCTCTCTATCCACTGGGGTTGACATTGGTGCAGAGCACTTCCGGGAACGAGAGATTTCCGGGTAACAAGACAACTCTCTCATAGCAGGAAAAAATTCCTCATCCCCGGAATTTTCCGGGTAACGGAAAAAAATTTCTCGGAAGTTCCAGAAATGGCCCACTACATCATCTCTCAAATCCGGAAAAAAATTCCCCATCCCCGGAATTTTCCAAGTACCAAGAAAGGTACCTCACAGTCTTTGAGCCACTGTATGACACTTTTAGCAGTGTGGCATGGGGCACCGTCCTGCATGAAAAGGCTTGCCTTAGCTTTATCAAATGATTCAGGTAAGAAATCACTGAGCAGTTCAAGATAGTTGTACCGATTCATCATCTGGTTCTTAGGGAGGATTACTAGTTCACCAACACCATAATACGTAAAGGAAGCCCAAACCATAAGCAAGGCAAGGTGCTTAACAGTCTTTACAGTGTACTGTGGGAGGAGTGCGTCTGAGTGGGGCGGGCGGTACACCCTCCCACCACTACTCCCAGTCACAGAAAACGTAGCCTCATCCGACCACAATACACTTCTCCGTGTCTCTAAATCCCACACTTCATATTTCTTGCAAAATTTCATTCTATTTTCCTTCTGTCTCTTTGTCAACAGAGGTTTACGGCGGGCACGAAAGCTCTTTAATCCCAGGTCATCGTGCAGGGCTTGTTGAACACAACGTAACGAGACGTGACTCAGAAGATGGGGATTTCGCTCTTTCACTTCACGTGCTGTGAGTGAGGGATTGGACCGAACTTGTCAAGAAATAACCTTAAGTGTCCATGGAGACACTAATTTAGGCCTACCAGACTTAGGTAATGGAGCTGTTGACTCGTCCTCTCCAAGGTCATGGAAACGTTTGACAAGATTTTGAACAGCTCGTAATGCCACACCAGTCTGAGCCGAAATTTCTCTCGGTACATGGTTCGCTTTGTACAATGCAATCACTGCTGCAATATCGTCTCTTGTAGTAACCCTCCTGGACATCTCTGATGGCCACTATGTTGGGTTAATGCACCTTAAACTAGACAAAACACGGCCACATGGCGCGGGAACCCGCACAATAAATCTTCCCCTCACAGTTGCCAGAGGCGCACTGACTACAAACCGTGATGTGTACTCAGTTGCCAAATGTCACCACTTATCAGCAAACCAAGCGTTTTGACAACTCGCATTCCAGGACAGCCTTCACAACGTATGATCTTATTTTTGCGAGAACCTAGTTCGTCGGCCCTATCGCGATTTAATATTCCGCGCAGACTGTGTATGTGTGTGTGTGTGTGTGTGTGTATTACAATAATATTCTATCCTAATTGACTTGAATAAATACTATGATACCATATTTCTGAATATTTTCATTAAAATCCATCAAAATCATTTTCCTTGTCATCGTCTGCAGCACCAAACAGCTTCTCCCAGTCCTCTCTTTGAACAGGGCTAGAGGGTACGTGTTTTTCGAATCGTTTTCAGTTAAAAAACTATTACATCACTCGTCTATTTTACCTAAACTGCGCCTGAATGAATATATTCTCGGAGATAAATAGTAGTTTTGTGGAAACGTGACGTATTTCAATGTAAAATAGGATAAAATACATGACGAAAACAAAAGACTTTACCTAAGCTTCCGATGTTCTTGAGATGTTACTCGTTTTTTTAATGGTTTTCGGTTAAAATTCTGATATATTACAATGATATTCTATTCATACTGTGCTTGATATAATACATTCACGGAAATGTAATATTTTTCCTGAAATTACATACGTATTACAGTGGAAAGTGGGATAAAATCATGACGAAAACAATGACTTTCGCTTTCTTTCGTTCAAAAGATGTTACCGTAATCGCTTTTCGAATGGTTTAGTTTAAAAACTGTTGTATTTCAATAATATTCCCTTCTAATTGACTTGAATAAATACTTGAATGGAAATATACAATATTTTTGTTGAAACTACCCGGGTTTCAGTGTAAAGTGTCGTAATAATAAATGGTAAACAATTTGCCTTCAGCACTTGTGTTTCATGCACGGCGAGCCTCAGTTTATAGGACGTAGAGCGTTTTTAGTGGTTTTGTTGTTCCATTACCCTCAAAAACGTGGGTGGAACTATAAACGAGGAATATCATAAATTAACGATTTCTTGGTCAAAAAATCAGGGTCGACTGATAACGAGGGGGGGGTTATAGACGAGTATATACGGTATGTTGTCACAGTTTGATTGCCCATTTTAAAGTGACGACCACGTGGTCGCTGTGCAGCTGTGGCGCTCACGCATGCGCACATGCACACAAATGCCCGCTAAAAAAAAAAATCGTTTTTGAAAAGTCCGGATTCTCGGGTGGTCCAGATTTCTGGCATCCGGATTTTTGGACTTTTACTGTAAAATCAATTATTGGCGGACAAGGCGATCAGCTGATGCGCTCACCAAAACGTGTTTCTCGTTAGGCTGTCGTTAATAGAATTTGTACTCGTTAATAGAACTGAAAATCCTTACGGGAGGTAACTCGTTAACTGAAATCTTGTAAATTGAACCACTCGTTAATGGAGGGACCACTGTATACAGTGTGTGATCTAGATGTATGATAGTTATTTTGTGGGTCCCTTATTTTTGACCTCACCTGACTAGTCACGTCAATCCCCTTCTCTTAAGCTCCTCTACGTGTGTGTTGGTGTGGGGATTAGTGGATGACATCATTATGACCTGACCTCATGTTTTTAAGGTCACCCTGTATATTTAAGCCTCTCTCTGTCCATGTAGTCCAGTTGCCTCTGAAGATGTCTTGAATAAAGACGAAAGCTAAGGTGCTCCGTTGTTTCCATTTTCCCATGTGATTTTATCAAGATATATATATATATATATATATATATATATATATATACACATACACAGTGGGGTATGCTATAACAAATCTAATTGGTTCTAGAACCTTGTTCGTTATAGCATTCGTTCGTTATAGGATTAATCCGTTCCAGGCCCCCAAATATAACCACTTAACACTGAAAAATATAATATAAAATTGTAAAAATTGTAAAAAAACTGCATAAATATGCATCTAAACCCCTGAAATAAAGAATATCATTAATACTTGTAATAGAAAAATAATAAATTAGTAAAAAAAATAAATAAATAAATAAATAATGTTCGTTGTAGGAGTTTCGTTCGTTATAGCATTCTCAATTTTATAGGTAAAACCGTTCGTTATAGGAATATTCGTAGTAAGATCCGTTCGTTATAGCATACCCCACTGTGTATATATATATATATATATATATATATATATATATATATATATATATATATATATATATATATATATATATATATATATATATATATATATATATATATATATATATATATATATATATATATATATATATATATATATATATTGCACTCTCCTTAATTTGTATGTTTTTCAAAATAAATCACCTGAAATAACCAAGTGGTTCTGAAAAGCGGTGTAGCGACAGGCTTAAAAGTTAAGGCCTGTAGATTCAACTGTGCTATCGTGGCTCCTAAGCAGGCTTGGGTCAGATGCAATCCCACTTGGATAATTCCCATCTGGACAATTGCCTTTTCTGTTATGTATACTGTACAGTACAGTATATGTAACTGTAATCACTTTAAGTCTTAACACTGCTATAACAGTATTCTTGGCTGGTTGTAACCTGGTACAGTAATGTACAATACTGCACAACACAGATTGTATGTGTAAAGAGGAGTGAATGAGCGAATAATGGCAGCCGGCAATGACTTAGGCATGTCATGTTGCTAGGGTTCAGATAGACTATGAGGTACATCAGCCAATCATAGGCATCCCATGTAGTCACATGACAGTACAGTACAGTCATCGTGCATGAGCACTCTCAGCCTACTCACCCAAGCGCTCGGTGGATGATGCAATTGCTCGGAAATTTATTCAAATACCTGAAATTGGGAGATTCTGGCTAATGGGGATATTCTGTCATGTTTTCAGTGTAATTATTGTAGGTTATTTCATATTGAATGTGACTCTTTAGCTACCTCTAAAACTTTTATTTTTTATTTTACTAATAATTGGACACTGCCCAAATGCTGCATCTGTGAAAGCCGCTACTGTTCACTATTATTTTCAGAATATTTACTCACGTATTTTGCCTGCATATAGTATACATCGTTATATTTTGTTATGGTTTATACAGGGGGCTGGCCAAGAATGACATGGGGAAGGTAGTAAGATCTGTCATATCATAGTTAAGAACCTGATAGAGGCTGCAAGACACCACCGAGCATGGATAACTTCCTTCAGGTAATCCATGCAAGGGTGGAAAATGGCTGTAATATATTGAAGATTACAATGATGACAGTCTAAATTGTGTTTTTTTTTATATTGAATATGAGAGGTTTTTTTCCTTTACAAGCATTAAATATTATTTGGGATGCCTTGTGAGTGGGATTGTACTGCTTCAATGCACCATGGTTGGCTGAGGCCCATTACATTTGCCTTCCTTGACCGGTGTTGGTGGTATATACAGCGGTAACACGCATAACTCTCACCAATATGTCGAGTTTTCGAGCCTCGGCCCAGACACGTGAGAAGGGTGTTATCCAGTGTGACCCTCACAACCAAACACCACAGGTTTACCAGCCCCCAGTCTCCTCCTGTACGAACCTAACACTGGATAGACCACCCAAATGGCTAGTAAGCTGATAAGTGGCAAATATGATATAAATAACTTACTACTGTACTGTACTTCACCACTGTCTTTAAACTACAGTAATATATGCAATATATTATGTATTCTTATCATCTGTGTTGTTAAGTATGTAACAGTAAATCATATTCTTAATGTGCTGGTTATAATTTCAATTATATAATTTCTTTCATGGCAACATCTTTTTAGAAAGTAGATTTTGTTAAATATTTATTTCTCACCTTGAGGGCTGATATGAGTTGATGTGGATAGTGAATAAAATGACCACATTTATTCTGCCTCTGAGAATTAGGTTCAGGGGCAGTAGATTTGTGGAAGGTACAAGAATTCTTGTCACGTGTATCTCAGATATAACTGATAAAATCCTCTGTGATAATAAAACTTTTATTTTTCAGGGAAATGTAAAAAAAGCAATCAAATAAATACTAAAACTATGGGCTCTTTTTAATTTCCTTCGTGGAAAAATCACCAGCTATATTTAAAATGAGACGTTCTCACTGAAAAATTCAGGATTTTTAGGTGTGTTAACCAGCAATTCGATTTTCACCCATGACACATTCATTGAGAGACCTTTTTGGTCATATGACTTGCTGCAATGGTATCCCCAATTTCAGTTGCAGGGTTTGATACCAGGAATGTGATGTAATGGCATATGAAGAAAAATGAACTAGAGGGATAATTATAATACACTAATATCTCCGTTAGCCGTAATCCCTCAAACCCGGAACTCTTCGATAACCGGAATTGAAATTTTCCCCCAAAAAAATTTCCGGAAAATTCCGGCTGTAGGAACGATTTTCTGAGGGGCATATTTTCTGGAAAATTATGAGAACAAAAATTCCCGATACCCAGAAAATTCTGGGGATGGGGGAGTTTTTTTTTCCAGATTTGAGAGATGAAAATTGGGCGCATTTTCTGGAAATTCCGGAAAAGTTTTCCGTTAACCGAAAAATTCTGGGAATGAGATTTTTTCCGGCTTTGAGAGAGTCGTCTTGTTACCCGGAAATCTCTCATTCCTGGAAGTGCTCTGCACCAATTGTTCCGGCTAACTGGGATATCATTGTACAGTATATATTTTATTAGGGACTAAAATTTAAGTACTTTACTGTACTATAGAGATGTGTCGAAAATATCAGCAAGGTAGTACAGTATTATGGGTGTCTGTAGCTGTAGATCAGGTACTGGTGAAAATAGGACTTGAATGAATTGACAGGAAGGAGGTTTAAATGTTTTAGAGTGTATGTAGGAAAGAAACTTTGAAAGTACTGCGATAAAGGGGCACGTTAAAGAACAAACATAAGTAATTATTCCAGTACAGTCAGTTCTGCTACAACCCGATAGTTGTGTTCTTGTAAAACCTCACGTTGTAGAAATTTGCGCAATAGAAATAACGGCTTATGGAGAAAATAGGGTTAGGTGCAGATTACTCGAAATCTAAAAAAAATTAGTAGTTAGCCTAACACAAAGGATAGCACAGTCTAAATAAATGTTACACTCATATCTAATAATGAAGTCATACAGTAAATGTAACACTTTACCTTGAAAAAATATGAATATAACTTGATGGGGGAGAAGGGTGATTTTGAGGTTGAGTCATGCAGACAGGGATGCGATCACCAGAACGCTTCTTGGAGATATTCTTCTTTTCCATATTCACAGTTAATATCACAAAATTGGAGAAATAGTAAGCAAAAATCACTGAGGACGCTTCAAAACAACCCACGTGTTTCAACTGATCGTGTGATGGAAACAGAGCGATGGTGTAAAACGCTATTAGTCCACACTGTGAAACATTTTTTTTTTTTTTTCATACAGTATTTATGGGAACAGCTAAATTTGCAAAAAAAGGATGAAATTTATAGTCTCCATCAAATAACACTTCACAAACAAAACACATGAATCA
This sequence comes from Homarus americanus, assembly GCF_018991925.1. NCBI lineage: Eukaryota > Metazoa > Arthropoda > Malacostraca > Decapoda > Nephropidae > Homarus > Homarus americanus. Next base: position 783,113 of record NW_024747997.1, on the reverse strand, counting down.
ATTGAACATGTGTTGTCGAGCGTGAACTGTAAACACTGCATAACCCTGCGCCAAGCGACAGTACACTTAAAACGTTCGAGTGGAATCGCTCTACAGCCAATACGCATTTGCGTTTTACAAGTACCATTCTTCTATTCATCAATCACGTTATAGCCAATTCGCATTGACAAAACACACTTTGTAGCCGAAAGGACTGTACAGTATTTGAATAGGGAGAAAGACTTAGAAGCTGTACCTGGTGCCATTCATATTTCTCAGTTTTTCTGTTGAATTTATGGAATTCATGGGCACCCCCCTATGTGATCTTGGACTGCACAGTGCATTCAAACAAGGAGGAGGGTTGAGCTGGTTTCCTGCTGTATTCTTCATGCTTCAATGGCCTACTGAGGAGTGCCTGTTGCCAAATGTTCCTCTTGAAGTAAGAGAATCTCTTAACCCTCTCACTACCAGGCTGAACATGGAAATTTCCTGCTATTCACTACTTGGTGGTGAAACTTTGGTCATCCAATGAACTGTATATTATTTTATGGTTATTTTTTTCACATGTATTTGCAGGTAGATACAGTATATGTAATTTTCTAAAAATCACCCACTCCCCCAACTTACATGCTCATGCCATCCTACATACAAAATGTGAAAAAAAAAGACTTCTCATAAGGTTAAAAACATAAAGGGAATAAAAATAAAAATTGTGTGCTGAGTGTCAAAGTGTGGGATTTCAGTTACCCTGAGCTGTTTCCCATGTGTTTTGCAATAGATGATATATATCTCATCCTCCTGTAGTGTGTTTCTTTGAACTAATAAATTACTCTGCCAACGAACCTGCAAAGTACTTTTGCTGTCCTAACATCTCCTGTAACCCCAGACAGAGCAAGAATAAGAACTGTTCACTGAGTGAGAGTGTGACCCAAAGACTTAAGGGAAGAGGGGGTTGGTGTTTCACATTTCCCACACAGGCTAAACAAAGTTGAACTTGCCCAGTTACATCCAAGTACCTTTTATATTAAGTCTCCTTCCACCCACACTCACTATCCACATCATTCATGCACTCACTTCTCCCACTGTCACATCTCGCCATCTCTCACTTAAATGTCTCTTCTATCCATATTCCCAAATCTTTCTGAATCCATTGACCCATCCTTACACTCACATGTCTAGTCTATTTCTTTTTTCTGACGGTAATAGGGTTTACCTCACTGTTTGACTCAACTGAACTATTGTGGTTTGCTGATTCTATATTAGACAGCTGCCAACTGAACAACTTTTGTTGACATTAAGCTTGTATTACAATAAATTTATGGTGCCGTCTTTCTGGTTGTTTTGATTGCTAATTAATTCCTTCTGTATGATGACTTTCTATTTTATTTTGGCTACTGCCAAGTGAGTTTATGCAGCTGGGGAAGTTCCATCTTGTAGCCAAGGGGTTAAACAAAACTTCACTGCTTCTACAAGATATACTGTAGATTCAAACCTAACCATACTCCATTTGCTCATAAATGCCTCCTTTTGCAAAGGAACACTTTACCTAGAACATGAATTCATCCCCCCTCTCATCTTATTGTGACTTCAAAATTTTCATTTGGCTAGCAGTATACTGTAGTTGATTACACTTAGTTGAGGAAACTCTCAGTATTGTCAAAGCGTTATTCTGTGTTATAAATTCTCCCAAGTGATAAACACTTTCTGTCCTCGCCCCTAGTATCCTTTGCCCCCTCCCCACAGACTCCCACCCCAACACACCCGTCCCTCTCCCTCCCACTCAGGCAAATGCTTCCAATTCACTCTTCAGAGTTCAGGGCTTGCACCTCAGGAAGAGAGGATTGGCAATGCTTAGTGGTAAATGCCGGAGTGGACACAACTGTACCTATCCATACATTTAGTCATCTACCTATACATCTATACCCTTTCCACGCTAACCTAGCTTGTAAGACACTCCCCTCTTCTATACTAATAGCTGATTGGTTCAGAGAAAATTCAGACACAAATATGTTCACAATTGGTAAGCAGACCTTTTATTATCTAAAGTACTGATGTTAGATATCTGAAGTATGAAAATGCAAATGATTTCAAGACATTAGCACTTCAGAGAAGATGTTAGAAAATTTAAAAAATTTATCATAAAAGGTCGATATAAATATGAGCAGCCTGGGGGGGGGGGGACGCCCAGGGTAACCAATCGGCTATTTGTAGCTATAGACGAGGGGCGTTACTTAAGGGCTAGGTTAGCGTGGAAGTACTATCGTCACCTACCCACTTATTTAGTCACCTACCTACACATTTAGTAAGTCGGCTAACAGTGTGCAGGTGAAGCTGTGCCTAGGAGTATCACAATAGGTGGCCAATTGTCCCATTTTAAAGGAATCTTTTTGCTCAGACTAATAGTATTTTGGAGTAACATATACTGTACTGTAATGGCCTATAAAGGAAGGTGAGAAAGCTGTCTAAACATTTGATACTTAACCAGAATAACATTTTTGTGATGTGTCGTCTAGACTATTTCATGTGCCAAAGGCCTCGTGGTCATAGTTGTACAGTACACCTTTTCACATATCCGTTGAAACATTGTTACATAACTAGTTGACAAATTTCATAACCGAATGACAGAACACATGTCAAATGACAATCTAAAATAACTGTTCGTTCATGCTAACGGAAGTGATTGACATAAGTTATGAAGTTGACAGACGTGAACAATAAACCGACAGTCTACATATAGTTTGAGAATGGAACAATTGGAGAATGACATACCACCAACAGTTATTTTAGATTGTCATTCGATATGTGTTCTGTCATTCGGTTATGAAATTTGTCAAATAGTTATGTAACAATGTCTCAACGGATATGTGAAAAGGTGTACTTGGCTGAATAAATCTATTTCTAGCATCAAGATGAGGAAGATCAGTATTCAGCAGATGTGATGGATTTTGTGACCTTCGGTAGATCTCCAGTGACTGGAAGGATGCCAATTAGCATTTTCCTAATAATAGCTGCTTTTGAAAATTCTATCTTGGTAAGAGAGAGTTTACTTGTTTAGCTTCTTTTTAGGTTGAAAGTGGCTCAGAAAATCTTCACCAAGCTGTCAAGGGTTTTATTAGCCCTGGTGCTCTTCTCCCTGGGAAGCTGAAACAAACTTCTGTAACAGGAATGAATTTCTTACTTATCTCAATTTATACAGGTGTACCTCATATAGCGATTGTTCACTAAGCAACTGCAGTATTCGGTTTAGTGATTCAAAATTTTTTACACTTTTCTCATTTAACAATTGTCAATTTGCGGTCTAGCGATCTTCGGCTCACTGGGAAATTTTGGATGCACTGTGTCGCATGTACTGTATACTGTACGTACCAGTAAATGTGTGGAATACGTATTGTAAATAAAAATAATGATAAATAAAATAATAGAAAAATACAGCATTGCCATTTGGCAATCATTTCATGGGACATGAGACAGAGGACAAATGAGAGATTCTCACACCACTTCTCCCCTTCCCACTCCCCCTCCTCCGCTCTGTGGGCTAACTGCCGAGCACATAAGAAATTATTATAACGATACAGGGTACTTTTATGTTTATTACCTTGTGATATATATATATATATATATATATATATATATATATATATATATATATATATATATATATATATATATATATATATATATATATATATATATATATATATATATATATATACTGTATATATATATATATATATATATATATACATGGGGAGGGGGGTATTTTATTTATTTATTTATTTTTTTCATACTGTGAATGATTGTGTGTGCATCTAACAAAGTAAAAGAAAATGAAGAAAATTATGTATATCTACTCAAAATTAATGAGTTGAGCAATAACAAAGCTCACAGCTCAGCCTCACCTACGCTGAGTGGCGAGTCGGGCGACTCGACTACACAATTATGTGCTACGTATATTATTCCTTGTTATCGCTGGTTTAGGATATTCTTTCTCATTATCCTTTGTTTAGCAATAATTTCCCTTCACAACCAGTTTTTCGGGAATGCATTCCATTTATTCAACGAGGGTCACCTGCATTTTGTAACTACTCTTGCTGTGTTCTTTGTTTTTATATTAAACATTCATATTGTTTATATCTTTAATTCTCTTAACTTCTTTTATTTTTACATTAATATTAACATGGAGGAGTGGATAAGGTGGAATGAGAGAGAGGGAGTAGAAGGTGGGAGGGTGTGTAGGCCTGTTGTGATCAGCCCCTCCTCCCCCAAGGGGCACCGCCTGCATCATGAGACGAGGCAGCCGGGAGAGAGGAGATGAGATACAGAGAAGAGAATAATCTGTGGATATGGAGGAATCTACAGTAATTGGTTTACTAATCATTAATGAATTACATCAGACAGGTAGAGTATAGGAGATGATGTATATGGGGAGGATTAACAGTCTCCATTCACTACATAACATGAAGGCATTTATGATGTTCTTCTCAGTACAAAGAGAGATTGATAACACTTGGAATCTTTTCTGTTTATCTAAGCACTGTTAATCATGACAAGCTGACTGAACAACCTACACTCCGAACTGATTAATTAAAAGGTGCCACAATCCTGCAAAATGACATCTTATAAGGAATTTTACCAAATAGTGATATCCCCTTTAGCTGGAATAATTGGTGCAAAGCTCTTCTGGGAATGAGAAATTTCTGGGTACAGTAAGCCCTTGCTTAACGTCGGGATTAGGTTCCTGAAAACGCGAAGTTAAGCGAAACAACGTAAGTGGATCAATTTTCCCCATAGAAATGGATAAAATACGGGAGTTACGTTCCTGAGCCTCCCTTTGCCCCATGAAAAAAGTCACATATACAGAAGATCATTGCCATTTCTATAGATAATATTATATAGAACTACAGTACTAAGTTTGTATTGGTACTCACCGATGAGCGGAGGTGGTCGAGCGAAGGAAGAGGATGGCGGGAGGGGAGGAGTATGGCAGGAGCGAAGGAAGGTGACGAGTCACTGAGACTTTGCGGCTGCCTCCTCCTCGGCTGCTGGCTGTTGTGAATAAGCTCCTGCCATCCCGCGACGAAAAAATTAATCCAGTGTTGACTGCTTGCAGTGCTTGGTGCTACTCATCTTCTATTCCTTATAGATCTCAGTGTAACAACCAAGACTGTCATCAATGCTGCATTGAACCTTTGAGCTACGTTCTCTGTTTGGGTCGTCATCTATAAGGATTGGCATTGGTTGCTGGAACATATTGAATGATTCTGCCAACCTCTTGGAAGTTAGCGTTCGTTGAGGTTCTTCTTCGTCGTTGTCTTCAATGGGACTGTGTTCTGTTAATTGTTGCAGATCTTCGTTGCTGAGCTCTTCTGTATGGGATGCCAGGACGTCCTCAATATCTTCTGATTCCAACTCATCAAAGCCTGCCTGTCTAGCCAAGCTGAGGATATCCCTATTCACAGCTGGGACCAAGTCCGTGAATCCCGTAAAACTGTTGACGCACTCAGGCCACAGTTTACTGGCAGCTTCACCAGTCATCTTGATGTTGTGGAAGTTATACCTGCGCTTAAATCATTGAAAACATCCTCGGCTGGCCATAAAGGTCTCTTCCTTCAATCCTTCTCCCTCTTCTTCCTTTAAGTCATCAAACAGGGATCTGGCCTTATGCTGGATAACAGTAAGGCTCACAGGGGCATTACTTTGATTCTGGTCCTCCAGCCACATTGCCAGCATCTTTTCCACCTTTTCTATCACAGTGCTTCTAGTACGAGTTGTCTTAGTAGCACTCAGAGAAGAACCACTTCCAGCACTAACCTTAATCTTGTCAGTGTTGGTCCGGATAGTACTCACTGTTGTGGGAGTTAGACCAAGCACAGCTGCTATGTCCACAGCACGTTCCCTTTTTTCAAATCAGGTTAATACATCCATTTTCGTAGCCAGGGTAATGGTCTTAAGTTGTCTTTTCACTACACTTGCATCAATAGCACTTGATGGGCACTTGGAAGTCATTTTGAATGGTTAGAGTACAGTTTTAGAGCAAAAACACTTAAGCACTCACGAATGATGTCAAGTCGTAACAGAGACTGGCTTGGCGTCGTTTGCGGAAGCTGTGACGTTCCGAGAGAGAGGGCAGCGCACCGAGCCGAGAGAGCGACGTAGTGCCGAAACAACGTTAAGCGGGCCGACATTAAGCGAGGACTTATTGTACTGTCTTAGACGAATTTCTCATCCCCGGAAAAAATCCCACACTCCCGGAATTTTTTCAGGTACAGTACTCGGGTAAATTTTCGAGGGTCTGAACTACGCATCTCACATGGACAGACACTATTGCACATCCCTGGAATGTTTCCAGGTACTGTACTGGAAAAAGTTTTCAGAGAGACTAAACAAAGCATCTCCCAGAAACAGATACAGAGCTGTTTTTATTTACACGATTACTGTACCACTGTACATATACATTATATTGTAAATAAACAAAACATACTACACTCACCAGATGCTTTAGCTACTTCACTCCTGAGCAGTTGCTTCAAGTATATAAAGTATTCATTGGTCCTAACTTGGAGTACTGCTCTCATATCTGGGGTGGCTCTTCTGTCCAACTGTTAGATAGGGTGGAATCAAAGGCATTTTGTCTTATTAACTCTCCTCCTTTAGTTGACAATCTTTCTTCCCTTTCTCTTCGCCACAATGTTGCTTCACTCTCTCTCTCTTTTACAGGTACTTTAACGGGCAATGTTCGGTGGATTTGGCATCCTGTGTATCGCCGGCAAGGCCGTGGGCTCGTAACACACGTCTTGCCTGCGGTGCCCACCGTTTCTCTGTGGATGTCGGTCTCACTAGAATAATCCGTTATAGTGCATCCTTCTTTCCTCACACAGCCAAACTGTGGAATGCTCTGCCTTTTTCTGTGTTTCCATACTTATATAATCTGTCTCACTTTAAAAAGATGGTTTTCCGGCATCTTTGTGGTGTAGATTAATCTAACCTTTTTCTTTTCTATTTTTAATTTCTTTCTATTCTTATTTTTTCGCCCCCCAGGCTCCTTTGTGGGTCGTTCGACCTGTGCCCGGGTGGGCTAATTCCTGTAAAAAAAAAATTGCTATCGTCTTGAGCTTGTGATACGATGCAGGCAGGCCTACCTTTGTCCTGTACCATATACAGTACTGTAGCAGGTATTACTACTGTAACTCACTCTCCTCTCCCTCCATGAAGGAGTAATTGTACATGCACAGTATACATACAGTACAGTGGTCCCTCGGTTAACGAGCACAATTCGTTCTAGAAGGTTGCTCGTTAACTGAAATTTTTTTTAACCGAAACCATTGTTTCAATGGGTTTTTGGGTAATTGGTTCCAGCTCACCGAAAATTGTCTAAAGTCAACAAAAAAGGTAGTAAAGTACACTTTACTTTGAGGTGTGTATGTAGAAGGCTCCTGGATGATGATGATGATGATGATGGGAATTAGAATGGGGGTGGAGGAGAAGGGAGAAGAGAAGGCATTGGGATGGAGGAGAAGGCACCCCATGGTGCCATTTCACCCATAAAATTTTAGTTCACTTGGTGTAATTCAAGATTATTTTCTTTAAATCAACACTGCACTGCATTATATATTGTCAATATAAAAAATAAATTTCAAAATGACCGATAATTTGACTGGAAACACAGAAAAAAGCGTTAATGATGAAGAGAGTCTGAAGCAAGATGTTACCTCCACTGAAAAGACACAGAGACTGATGCCTGTATGGTGTGTTGACAGGCTGTTTGGTGCGCTAAAAACTAGTTTCCCTGTACAGTACTGTACTTAAATTATATTAAATAATTGTTAAAATTATTAAAAATTTTAATACAATTAACCCTCACTTTACGCGGTTAATGTAACCCGGAGGGTACCGCGGAAAGTGAGGAACGCGTAAAGTGATTAACATAACATATGGGATTAATTGAAATGGAGTCCGGGCCGATCCCCAAACTCCACTTTTTGACGACACACAACTATGTTGTAGTAAAAATTTTATCTTAACTTTATGATGGTATGAAAAAACAAGTAATATAGAAGAGGTTAGGTTAGGAAAGATAAAGGTTAACATAGGAAAAATAAAGGTAAGGTTAGAAAACTAAAAATTAGGTGTAACTTACGGTAGTAGAAGAGATGGGTCGGCATACGGGGATGGAGGCTGGTTCCGAGGCAGAGGGCAGATTACTGGCCCTCAGGTGAATCACCATTACTAGGTGAATCATCATCACTGTCACTTACAGTTGTCAGGGCTTCCCTGACAAATCCCTCAAAGTCAACTTCACTGTCACTATCACTGGCTTGGGCTGGCTGTGGTGGGTTGCGGGCGAAGAAATCTGTTATGCTTTGCTGACGGCTGGCGTTGATGTTGTCGTGATACACCTTGATGTACGGCTCCATAGCCTGCACCAGCCGGGTATGGAAGACTTCATAGCGGTCATCGTCATTGTCGCGGGAAAGGAAGGACTTCATCTTCTCTGCACACTCCATGGCACCCTTAATATCACTATGACTTAAATTGTGTTCTTCGGAGACTGACGCACCTTCTTCCTCCTCTTCACTGACGTGTTCTTCTTCCAACATCTCGTCGGCAGTCACTTCAGGATCTCTGATCACCTCCAGGATGTCGTCGTTGGTGGTCTCGGAGAAGCCTGGAACTGTAACAGTCTGCGCAGCTTCTCTGGCAAGGTCCACTGCTACTGCAACATATAGAAGAGGTTAGGTTAGGAAAGATAAAGGTTAACATAGGAAAAATAAAGGTAAGGTTAGAAAACTAAAAATTAGGTGTAACTTACGGTAGTAGAAGAGATGGGTCGGCATACGGGGATGGAGGCTGGTTCCGAGGCAGAGGGCAGATTACTGGCCCTCAGGTGAATCACCATTACTAGGTGAATCATCATCACTGTCACTTACAGTTGTCAGGGCTTCCCTGACAAATCCCTCAAAGTCAACTTCACTGTCACTATCACTGGCTTGGGCTGGCTGTGGTGGGTTGCGGGTGAAGAAATCTGTTATGCTTTGCTGACGGCTGGCGTTGATGTTGTCGTGATACACCTTGATGTACGGCTCCATAGCCTGCACCAGCCGGGTATGGAAGACTTCATAGCGGTCATCGTCATTGTCGCGGGAAAGGAAGGACTTCATCTTCTCTGCACACTCCATGGCACCCTTAATATCACTATGACTTAAATTGTGTTCTTCGGAGACTGACGCACCTTCTTCCTCCTCTTCACTGACGTGTTCTTCTTCCAACATCTCGTCGGCAGTCACTTCAGGATCTCTGATCACCTCCAGGATGTCGTCGTTGGTGGTCTCGGAGAAGCCTGGAACTGTAACAGTCTGCGCAGCTTCTCTGGCAAGGTCCACTGCTACTGCAACATTCTGAACCTCACCAGTCACAGATTGACTCCTCCTCTCACCTGGTATTCCATGCAACACATGTCTCCATGCGTGACGAATTGTAGCAATAGACAGCTGATCCCATGACTCCACCAAGAAGTCCACAGCTTTCTTGATGTTAAATACTCTCCAGAATTGTTTGAAGAGTATTTTTTGCTGTTCTAACTGTTGATCCTCATCTTCTTCGCTCTTGCTATCGGTGGTGGTGTCACTCAGGTTACGCAACTCTTCCCTGGTGTTGGTGTAGTCGTTCAGGAGCTGGAATTTTTTGTTGAGAATGCAGCTTTCACATTGCAAATCAACTCCTGGTCCATGGGCTGGATTAAAGACGTAGTGTTGGGAGGAAGGAAGACCACTTTTACGTTGGGGTGACGATCTAACAGTAGGGGCGAGTGTCCTGGTGCGTTGTCCAGCAGCAACAAAATATTAAATGGGACATTCTGTCGCTCACAGAATTTCTTTACATCGGGAACAAAACAGTCATCAAACCAGGAGAGGGACAGTGTAGAGAACATCCATGCCTTACGTGCGGTCAGCCAGTGGACATTTAGCTTGGTCATGTCCATGCTCTTGTAGGCGTGCGGCTTGCGGGCTGTGTGGATCACCGATAACTTGAGCTTACAGGTACCGGAGGCATTGGTGGTAAACAGGACGGTGATGCGTTCCTTCTGCATTTTCCGGCCCCGAATCATGCTGGCATTCTTCACAACGAAGGACTTGGAAGGTAGTTTTTTCCAGAAAAGACCAGATTCGTCCATGTTAAACACCTGGTCGTCACTGTACTGTCCTTCCTCCATAATCTCACGTAAAAACGGAGGAAATTCCCGAGCCGCAGCACGATCAGCACTCGCTTCTTCACCACCAATGTTTATATTGGTGATCTTGTTCCGGATCTTAAACCTCTGTAACCACCCAGAGGAAGCATTAAAGGGTTTGGCTCTGAAGTTCCCATCTTTCGTGCCACTGCCATGTACAGTTCACGTGCGTAGTCCTTAACAGAGCGCGTGTCGACCGCCATGTTCCGTCGCGCCTGACGCACCAAGTACCTCACAAGTAATTTTTCTGTCTTGAGAAGCACCTGGTTGTGAAAATACTTGATCATAGAAGCACCTGTAGAATTTGTGATCTTCATGTGCTCCTTTATCTTGGCTGAATCCTTCTTTATAGTCCGGATCGTAGATTCGTTCACGCCATGCTGGCGCGCCAAATCAACCTGCCTTGTTCCTTTCTCCAACTCTTGGATGATGCTATACTTCACCTCGTAGCTTAAGGAACGTCGTGTCTTCTTTGGTTTAGTGCCGCTGGGTCCAGGTAAGGAAAGGTTTCTCTCTGGGGGTGGTGATCCGGCGGAAGCCATTTTACGGAACAATGGATGCGCGTTTACACGGAGTGGCCTTGAGGGATGAAACTGCCGCGGCTAGGTCAAGCGTCGTCTTTCCTCCCTCCCTCCCTCCCTCCCCCGGGTGGACATGTCATAATACTTTAAGCCAATTACAGCTAGCAGCAGAGGGGGGTAGGGATGCATGGCCAATCACAGGTCTGATACGTCATATGACATCAGTGATAACGCAACAAAGACACACACTGCGCAACCTTACCGCGCCGCTTGCCCAAGCGGAGGGAGGAGGAGGGAGAGGCAGGCAGGCAGGCGGGCGGGTGGTGGGTGGGGCGAATCTAAAAATAGCGTCGCGCCGGACACTCTCCGCGTAATGGGGTTCACGTACCGCGTAATGTGAGCACGTGAGGTTCTGGCAAGGCACCGCGTTAACGTGGAAACGCGGAATGCGGGACTGCGTAAAGTGAGGGTTAACTGTATAAGACTTAAAATTATTGAATAGTACAAACTTCTTGATATTTACTAAAATAGTAAGGAATTTAAGCCCTAGAACCGATTACTGTATTGGCAGACTAATATGACAGCTAGTGTCCAAGCGAAAACATGTTGAGGGGCGCTCGTAAGGAATTCGTTAATCGAATGCTCGTTAACCGAAGTTAAGAATCTTATGGAAGGTAATTCGTCAACCGAAATTTCGTTAAATGAGGCGCTCATTAACCGAGGGATCACTGTACTATACATACACCTCTACACACTAGCCAACAGTAGGCTTACACTGTCCACTCTGCTGAATGTACAGCTCAGTATATGTGACTGTAATCGGTTTTTACATCTTAACACTGTATTCTTGGCTGAGTGTGTCCTGGTACAGTATTGTACATCACAAATTGTGTGCAAAAACAGCAGTTAGGGAGGGAACAACCTTGTACGATGGCAGCAAAATATACTGTACACTATGAACTAAGCGGGCAAGTTATCCAAGTAGCTAGCCCACTCACACAGTTCGGCACATGGGAATGTGTCAGAGCATGATGCAATCTCTTGGAACTCCCAGAATGTTTTTCAGGCACAGAACGGAGACATTTTCTTGGAATTTCTCTGAAAACTGTGCTTGATGATGTATTGTGTTCTCAACCACTCTACCAGCTGCATCACCCCCACTACTTTGTACAGTCTCGTTCAAGATTCTTTGAACACTGCTGGAGACAGCTGGCATCTCAAGGCCGTTTGTTTACTATAGTACGTAGTAAAAATTATGAATAAATGTAAAATTTATTGGTGATTGGTTACTTAGTTCCCCGTTGCTTAAATTAATGGTTGGGCTTTGTTGTTTTGTATTATATTATACTACTTACTATAGTAAACAAACGGTCTTGAGTTGCCAGCTGTCTCCAGCAGTGTTAGCCGGAATCCCTCAAACCCGGAACTCTCTGATAGCCAAAATTTAAATTTTCTTGGGAAAATTTTTCCCAAATCTGGAAAATTCCGACTTTGGGAGCGATTTTCCAGGGGGTACATTGAGGAAAATTCTGAAGAAAAAATTTCCCGATACCTGGAAAATTCAAACAGTTTCTGGGGACGGGGGATTTTTTTCCGGGTTTGAGAGATGAAAATCAATCGCTTTTTCCTGAAATTCAGAGAAAATTTTTCCGGTACCCGGAAAATTCCAGGGATGGGGGGATATTTTTTTCGGCTTTGAGAGATGAAATAATACATCATTCTGGAACTTCAGAGAACATTTTTCCATTACCCAAAAAATTCCGAGGTTGGGGGATATTTTTTCGGCTTTGAGAGATGAAATAATACATCATTCTGGAACTTCCGAGAACATTTTTCTGTTACCCGGAAAATTCCAGGGATGAGGGTTTTTTTCCCGGCTTTGAGAGAGATGTCTCGTTACCGGGAAATTTCTCATTACCAGAACTGCTCTGTACCAATTGTTGTGGCTAATGGAGATATCACTACATGGGTAGTGCCACCCTACCATTTGTTCCACCCTGCAACTATTGAAAAGGGTGTACAGTACTGTACTAATATGGTCATGATGGAAAGGTTGACTGGGGTTCCATTACTGCACTTTGAACAGGTATTATTAGCTGACAAACATATGGTAGCATCTTTCCTGTTACTGCACAGAAATAGTAAAGTGTATGGGATGTTAAGAAAGGCAGGAGGAGTGTAATTGTGGAGTGGAGTAACAGGGTCAAGGAGACTTGCTGAGATGGAATGGGCATGTGAGGAGGATGGTAAAGAGGGTATACAGGGGCAGTAATTGGGTAAAGGTCAGCAAGAGTTGGAAAGTTTGGCATCAGATATATGTGTCCTCCTTTCTCCTGACTGCTTCAAGTATGCATGTATATATACTGTACAGGGGGTTTATATATATATATATATATATATATATATATATATATATATATATATATATATATATATATATATATATATATATATATATATATATATATATATATATATATATATATATATATATATACGTACGGTACTCCTCTTACTTAGTGTAGGGAGGCAATGTAGTTGCATTATTTGTTAGGACACTGAGGTCTGAGATGGAAAGCTTAATAAAAATATTTTGTTATTTGCAGTGATATGTTTCTGTGAGTTGCTCCACAGGGCAGGCGTACCAAGGTTCTTAAATCCCTACTTTATGGGGCATCTGTATGAATATAAAAAATTTGTTTCCAAAACTCAAGCCACCAAAATTTTTTGTAGGCAAAGCCGTAAGGTCAATGCCTCTTTTCCTTTTGTCTGAAGAGCAAAATTACCAGTTGGGTGTGCCTTATGTGACACTGTACAATGTTAGATTATGTCCATGTGTCAAAGGTCAAGGTCCCAGAGCATTGTAGTATTGTACATTTGGCCTCTAGCCCTGCATCTCCTTATTGCTTCCCACACGACTGATTTTTTTTTTTATTCTTTTGATAAAATGCTCTCTTTTAGTCCATGGTCTGTAAATAAGGTGGAGACAAGTGTAAAAAATTATTTGGTTGAGAGTACAGTACAGGTTGACAACCCCTTATCCGAAAACCAATGAAAACCGAATTTTTTTTTTTTTTTTTTCCCCGGGCACAAGTCACTGACCCACATCAGGCCTGGGGGCGAAAATGTAATAATAATTATAATAATAATAATTTTCTTTTGTAAATAAAATTTCTACAGTACTGTACATAATTAAAAATACACAAAAATAAAATAATAGTGATAACAATAATAATAATAATAATAATAATAAAATAATAATAATAAAAATAATAATAATAATAATAATAATAATAATAATAATAATAATAATAATAATAATAATAATAATAAAGAAATACAAGAATGAAAAAAAGATCAAAAGTGAGAAACACGACCTACTGTAGACCTATGAATTATTATTATTATTATTATTATTATTATTACTGTATTATTATTATTATTATTATTATTATTATTATTATTATTAATTTTATTATTATTATATTTTTGCCCCCCAGACCCCAATGTGGGACAGTGACCTGTGCCCGGATGGGCTGATCCCTGTGAAAAAAAAAACCTAACCTAACCATTCTGAAATCCGAAAAATTCCGAAATTCGAAATGCATCTGGCCCCAAGGATTTCGGATAAGGGATTGTCAACCTGTAGTAATTGTGGAAAACTTGAGAAAAATGGACCAAATGGACCACGACAACAGTTTGTAGGAGTACTATCTCATACTTGCCGTCATAATGTATGATAGGAAAAGGATTGTTGAGTATTTATTGTATTTATTAATACAACTGTACAGTGCAGTACAGTATTTAATATTATTTTAACTCTTTGGCAGACCAGACTACTCATGGACAAATTTTTTGGGTTGTGTGCAAAATTTGCTGAAAATTATCTTTGGGAAAAAATAGTATCATTGTTTTAAATGTAAGTGCAGTAAAGGTTTATTCTGAACTTTACTACAGTATTTAGCACACTTAAGTTCTTGGCATTTTTTATAATTGCCAATGCAAATGTCCAGTCTATTTATTTATCACAATATTGTAAAATTTTACCTTTAAATGTGCTTTTTAATGTACAGTTCCGAGACAATAATACTGTATACACAAAGTGACTGCCATCATTAACATTGTATGACCATTTACTATGCTTTTGTGGGTTAGCTGTGATTACTTGATGGCAACCCTCCATTAAATATAGCGGTACAATTATACAGGAAGCAACAAGAAACAACTCTTTTATCTGGCATGTTTAATTGGCCAACAAATATTAGCCCTCCTCAATCAGTTGTAAAGTTTAATTGTATTTTTTTTTGTTATTTGCAGGTGAACAGTGAAACTACAGATTCATCAATTCAACCAGAAGTTTGTCCACCATGGATATCCCATTACCAGATGAGATTCCACTCCCTGGTGGAGGTAGACCAGGTCCCAGAGGACCTCCTCCTCATATAGGACGTGGGACAGGTTTACTCGCTACACCCACCAGACCGCCTCCTCAGATCCTCCTGCCTCCTGGCCCTCCACCAGATATGTCAGTGCCACCTCCAATGTTCAACATTCCCCCACCATTCATGACAACTCCTCCTCCACGATTACCGGGACCACCTCCCATCTTCAACAGGATGCCTGGCAATGTCTTTCCTCCAGTTATTGCTGAGAGGTGAGTCTTTTATGTATCATTGTTATGAGGTTTAGGCATTTTTTACTATACAGTGATCTACAGTCTATAGAATCACTCATATTGTCTCCACTCTTAAGGTTGCATTGTTTCAGTTTCATTTATTCTATTTTTCCTAGCATGCAGCAAGACTTTTTCCAGCCAATTTATGTAAATTTATGTTGTTTTCTCATTCAACATGTACAGAACAGTGAATCAGAATCTTTTGTAAATACTGTATAAAAAATCAATTCCTTATTATTATTATTATTATTATTATGGAAATGAAATACTGTATCTCAATTTTTCTTGCAGATACTCTCCAAGTCGCGTTACAGCAGATGATGATGACAGGGACCCACCTGTATCTTTTGCTACTGACATCACCACTAGTACTACTTCCCTTCCTTCTTCCACTGCTTCTCTTACATCTTCTACCACTTCTGTTTCCTCTGCTGTTATCACCTCCAATGTCCCTACCTCATCTACACCCACTGTAGCTCTTCCTGTCACCTCCACAACTTCATCAACTGTATCTCCCAGTTCTGCTTCAACTGAGCCAGTGACCTCTGTTACCAAGATCATTGGAAAGACAAATTTACCAAAACTTTTAGGGAAGCAGGAGGCTAAGAAGAGGCTCTTGGCTTTTTCTGGAAAGGGAATGAAGTTATCCTCATTTTCACTCACCAAAACCACAAAACCCTCCACCAAGTCTGTTCTAGGAGAGGAAGAAGAGGGAATGGATAAGAAGAAATTAATAGGACAAGTTAGAAAGAAGAAGAAAGAAGAAAAAGTGTCCATTATTGAACAAATTCGAGATGAGGAGTCAAGACTTAAGGAAGCTTTAGGGTTGAAAAATGTGTTGTTTAATCCATATGGGCCGGGTTTATCTCACATAGCTAAGCTTCTAGATAATCCAGAGGAGCTTAAGAAGTTTGAAACTAAAGGGAAGTCAGTGAAACATAAGTTGGAACAATATGAAGCAAGACAAAATGAACGTCTCAAACTGAAAGAAAAGGCACTGATTGATAGAAAAAGGGAACGGGAGAAAGCTATTGAAAGAGAGAGAGAAAGAAACAGGATTAAAGACAAGGAAAGAGATAAAGAAAGAGAAAGGAAAGCTGATTTAATTTCAAATGAGAGGGAAGAAAGGATTGAGTCTAAAATTGTTAAGCAAGAACCTAGGAGGAAGCCAAAGCATGTGCCTAAATCTTGGAAGGAATTCAAGGCTGAAAATTTTAACTTTGAACTCCTGAGGCAAGTCCGTCGACAACAATTTAGAAGACGCAGTCGATCCCGAAGTCGCGATAGAGACCGTAGGCGACGTAGCCGCAGTACTAGTCGTGAGAGGAATAAGGGTGCAATGTATGAAGAAACTAGGATGATGTACCCAATTAAAGCTATAGGATTAAATGGCATGGACAAAGAATATCCTGCACAGCTAATACATCACACCATTTGTAAGCCATCTGTATCTTACAGCATAAATTCATACCGGTACAAGGCTCATTATTTTTCACGGTATGAGCTTAAGTGCAGAGAATCCGCAGAGTCTTGGGAAATGTTAGAAAATTTTTGGGCAAGCAAATCTCAAGCATCGGTTAAGGATGATAGAGGCAAAAAAGAGAATGGTTCACGGCCATGGTACGCTAAGTCTTGGAATAAAGAAGAATCACCAGCTGTTACGGTCATGCCGGTCGAGGAGGAGGTTGCAGAGGTAACCATCGCTGCTCCAAAATCACGCTGGGATTCAGATAATGAGGAGGTTGAACAGACAGTTTGTGTTGGTGTTGAGAAAAAAGAAAAAGAGGAAGATGAAGAGGAGGGAGGAGTAGAAGAAAATGATGAAGAAGCAGAAGAGGAAGAAGCAGAAGAGGATGAAGAAGCAGAAGAAGAAGCAGAAGAGGAAGACGACATTGCCAAACAAAAAGAGGTTCTTAAAATTGACAGAGATAGCGAGTCTGATGCTGCCGTTGTCACTGCTAAGGTTCTTGTTTCCTCAGAAAAGGCTGCCAATACCTTGAAAAGTGAAAAGTCACAAGAAGCTGCCAAGCCTTTCCCGGAAGGTCTGACGGAAGAGTACGAGGCTTTCATGCAGATGCTGGATGGGGGAATGCCAGTGAAAGATGAGAAAGTAATGAAGGAAGAGAAGAAGGAATCACCAGTGCGAAGTGATGTGAAGGATGAAGAGGATTCTGATGTAATGATAGAAGAAAAGGATGAAGAACTGTATTTAGAGGAGAGGGAGTCGGGTTCTAAATTGGATTATCGCTTGGAAGAAAATGATGAGAGAGATCAGAGCGAGAACTCTGAGGAGAGTGATTTGTCTGAGATAGAAGAAGAGGAAGAAGAAGTTGAGGAAAATATAATTGAAGAAAAATATGATGATGAAGAGAAGAAAAGAAAGGAAAAGTTAGAAAAGAAGCAAAAGAAACGATTGAAAAAAGCTAAGAAAAAGAAGAAAAAGGCGGAAAAGAAGGCAAAGAAGAAAGAGAAGAAAGCCAAAAAGGAACTGAAGAAAAAAGAAAAGGAAAAGAAAAAATCGGCTAAAGTCAGCGACAAAGACAGTGAGTCTGAAGTGTCTGAAGTAGAAAGTGACTCGTCAGCTGATCGACCTAGAGAAAAAGATATGGACACTGGGTATGACGAAGAAAGGAGAAGTGCATACCGGGACAGAGGTTACGATAGGAGGGGCACATTCCGGGATAGAGGCCGTGGATGGAGAGGGAGGGGAAATTATAGGAACTTTTACACAGAGGGAAGGCGAGGAAATTTCCGAGGGAGACAAGGTGACTGGAGGTATGGCTATCGTGAGAGAGGATATGATAGGAAACATGATTATGAGGAATGGAGGGAAAAGGGAAGTGACAGACGAGACAGTTATCGAGGGAGAAGCTATGATAGAAAAGATGATTACGAGAATTGGAGAGAGACTTCCCGTGAACGAAGGGAGATGTCCCGTGAGAGAGGAGACTCATCCCATGAAAGGAGAGATATGTCCCGTGAGAGAAGAGACTCATCCCATGATAGGAGAGAGACGTCCCGTGAAAGGAGAGAGACATCCCGTGAAAGGAGAGAGTCTCTTCGAGAAAGGGATTACGACAGAGACGAGGCTGAAGATTGGAGGGATTCGGTGCATGAAAAGGGAAGTGACAAACGAGAATCTGCACGAGAAAGAGAATACGTTCAGAAAGATCTTGAAGACTGGAGAGAAATGGTCCGCGAAAAGGGACATGTAAAAAGAGAGACACATAAAGAAAAAGTCTTCGAAAAGAGACACGACTTTATGGACTGGAGAGAAATGATCCGCCAGAAAGAAAAGGCAAGAAAACAAGAGGAGGAAGAGAGCAGCTCTGATAGAAAAGAAGATTCTGATTCTGATGATGAGAGTGAGAGTGTCTCTAAAGGGGGGGAGACAGACAAAGAAGAAAAAATTGAAAACAGTTTTGATTGTAACACTAGGAAAGAAAGAGCTGTTGAAAAGGAATATAGAGATGATGATGATGATGATGACAGTCCTTCATATACACCTCCTAAACGACCCTCTGAAAGTGAAATCGAAATTGACCTAACTGCAGAGGAGGAGGAGGAAGAAGAGGAGGAGGAGGAGGAGACAGTGAAAGAAAGCAGTGACGTATCTGATGATGATATAAGAGAAGAGTTGGATTATGAGGAGTGTGAAGACAAAGATGAAGAGGAGCCACCATCACCTGTCTCATCACCAGAGTTACATATAGAACAGGCTTATGAGTTATCAGATACAGAGAAGGAAGTAGTGATGTCTAAGAGAAGAGAAAAGGACAGAATAAGCTGGGAACAAGAGGAGTCAAGTGGGAATACTAGTCAGTCTTGGAGGTCTAGAGAATCATTGTCACAGTATAGTCCACCAGCCACATCAAGAGAGTCTAACAAGGAAAGAGAGTCTGGTCAGTGTCCAACGAGTGACACTTCTGGTTATTATGATTTTAGTCCTTCGTCCAGTCCTGAATCTGATTCTTATTCTAAAAAACCAAGTGTGGAGAGATCTTTGCGTGAATTACACGGCAGTAAATATAAGGAACGGAAAAGAATTGCAGGAAATTTAATGAGCTTCAAGTTAGATGATATTCCCTATCCCCCGGCTACTTCTTCCTCTGATAAAGAAGATGAGTATGAAGGCCCCACTAAACAAGACAGTGAGAGATACAGTCCTTCAAATATGTCCATGTCTTCAAGTCCACCTTCATCCTCTTCTCCTACCTCTGTTTCCATCTCTCCACTGCCCTCCCCATCTCCTAATATTTCACTTCCTTCTTCCTCCATTGAAAATATCCCAATACCTCCCATGCCTGGCACTGCATGTTCAGGCCATGCCTCACCTGTTTCTGATCCCCAAAAAATTCCAATGCCCCCAGCTGGCATACCATTGCCCTCACTACCACCACCTAGTATAAAGTCAAAAACTCCCACTGCTCCTCTCCTCTCTACTCCACCCCGTCGTGGGCATATTCCCTCCGAGGGCGACTCATTGTCAGCTTTTTCAGGATCAGTAACTGAGCACAAAAAATTGCCTGACTCAAAACCCGGAACAGAGAGTACCTCTGCTTCTGCCTCATCAGCTCTTCCCTTACCCAGTGCTCCAGTTGGACCAGTGAATGTGCCATTGCAAGCATCCCAGGCTTCCACTTCACCGTCAAAACTACCATTTCCTTCTTCACTGCCTTTAGCACGTCCAGGTTTTATTCCTCTATCAGTTCCTCCCCCATCAATAGATCTGTCAGTTCCTCCTCCATCAGTCCTTGCATTGTCTGTTCCTCCTCCATCAGTTCCTCGTCCAGCAGTCCATCCTCCTTCAGAGTCCTCCCTTTTAGCTCCTCCATCTGGATTAACAGTTGACTCCCCTAAATCAGTCTCACCAATACCCCAGGAAAAACATGTCCCTCCTGTAGTTTTGTTATCTCCAACTGCAATCCCAGTACCTAGTTCAAGGTTGAGTCTTGACAAAGACTCTAGTTCTCTTAAGAAAAAAGATACCAACCAAGAAAAGCCAACTGTTGAAGATAAAGAAGTTGCAGCCACATCAAACCAAGTGACCACAAGATGGATTGAAAAATGTACTGATGAATCTCGGGCCAAGGACACTACCAGTGATGATTTAGTTATGAAAAGTTCAAGATCAGTGCCAATTACATTTAGGTTAGGTGCCTCTAAGCAGAGCAGTGTAAAACGTTTGCAGATGGGACTTCTGCCAGAATTTGTTCATGAAGAAGAGGAGGAAGGCTTGAAAGCCAAACCATCTGAGGAGGAAGATGATGACAATCCAGAAGACTCTTCTGAGATCTGTGAGCCTCAGAAGTCATCTCCCCTTCACTCAAAGTTCTGGGAGTCTACAGCTGATGAACCTTCAGGTGAGACAAAGATTGTGAAAGAAGACTCACCACAAATGACGCCATCCATATTCAAAGGTAGAGTTCGAAGATCTCGGTCAAGATCGCCCCGAAAAAGTCGATCTTCACAGAGACGAAGATCTCCACACAGAATAAGTTCTCCAGTAAGAGAACGGTCACCTCCACGAGGGCATTCACGTGAAAAGAGTAAATCACCAAAGAGTGGTAGAATGCCAATGAAGAGTAAATCACCGCAAAGAAGCCCATCACCAAGGAGAAGCAGAACACCTTTAAGAAGCAAGTCTCCAAAGAGGAGTCGATCACCTCGAAGGTCTAGAGAAACCCGGTCCCGCAGCTGGTCTCCTAGAAGGATGGGAAGCCGGAGATCACCGGATAGGAAAAGAAAAGTATCACCTGATTACAAGAGACAACGTACCAGTCCTGAAAGAGGTAAAAAGAGGGACCCCACCAGTCCTCGTAGATCAAACCGAACGCTTCGCGAGGCCAAATCCCCGGTTCATTCATCTGGAGCAAGGCCAGGAAGGGAGAAACGATCTCCCAAGAGATTTCACAGTCCTAGTCCGATGCCTGCAAGGGATGACAGATTGGGGTCACGCTTTTCTAGTCCAGACTCTAGACATAGCAGGAGTCCAGATAAAGTGAGAACCACTGTTCTTCATGGACCCAGAACCCCTGAGAGAGCAACAAATGATGGGCCTGAAAGGTCACCCAGGAGGGAGTTTGCTTCACCACTACATGAAAGAGGATTCCATGGAGATCACAGTGGAGAAAGGCTAATCAAGAGAACACCTGAAAGATCATTATCCCCAGAGATGCGCCTGGATCAGAGGATGTACTCAAGTCCTCAAGGTCGCATAGGTAGACAGGAATATAGGTTGAGCTGCAGCCCAGATTCACGGAGTCCAGAGGGGCGTATTGTCCGCCATCATAGTCCTGCCCACAGAAGTGCTCTCTGGAGTCCTGAAAGAAAACATCATCAGAGTCCAGGATGGAGAAGTCCTCAATACAGAAGTCCTGAGCACCGCCCGCAGTACTCTCCGGGAAGAGACCAACGGAGTCCTCAACGTCGCTGGAGCCCCCACAGATCTCCGAGGAGGTTGTCACATCACAGGTCACCCCGTAGATCTCCACCTCATAGGTCGCCCATTCGTAGATCTCCTTCAGGTAGGTCTCCAATTCGTAGATCTCCTATGAGGAGGTCATCCCCAAGAAGGTCTCCTTTAAGGAGATCTCCATTAAGGAGATCTCCTTTGAGAAGGTCTCCCATGAGGAGATCACCACTGAGGAGGTCTCCATTAAGGAGGTCCCCCATGAGAAGATCTCCCTTAAGGAGATCACCTCTACGTAGGTCACCATTACGTAGGTCTCCTCGAAGATCACCAAGGAGATCCCCTCGAAGGTCACCACGACGATCACCACGCAGATCTCCTCGGAGATCACCATCGCCCAACAACGACGAATTTGATTATGAACGCCGTGAAAGGGGTTGGAATAATTGGGAGTGGGATCGAGAAAGAGAATCAGAACAGGAACAAGAGCATAAAGACCATGAACGCTGGTCTGACCATCCTCATAGTCCAAGAGGAAAGGCTTCAGCAGAACCATACTATACACAACTTAGCAAAAACACTAATCGCAGTGAAGGTACCATTAAAATTGATGCAGATTCAACAATTAGTGATTCTGAACTGTCAAGTAGAAGAGAACCGTATGGCCGAGCCACTAGGGATTCATCTACCTCATCCTCTCCTCGGGACTCACCTCGGCGACTCACGTTGGATGAGCGACTTCAGCAAGAACATGGAGTTGATGTTGAAGAAGAGCGACAAAAACAAATGCAACAACAGCAGCATTCACAGTCACATCTGTACAACTGGGGCTACCAAGCACGTCCTGTACAGGTACAGTATATTTAAATAGATTTTTTTTTTTTTTATGCCTAAGTTTGCTTGGGAAAATTTAATTGTCAGTTAAAAGTTAGTAAATGTGTCTTTGAGTGATATAATAAAGCTATGAGAGAATGTATTGAACTACAATTGGGTAAAATCATCCTGCCGCTCATCCACTTATGTGTGATGACAAAGTAGTAGTAGAAGGAAGCTTTCAACATCACTATTGAAACATGTTTGAACTATTAGGGATGTGGCAGAATTAATTCTAGAATTCCTTTTGGGGGTTATAACCAGGTGGCTCAAAGACACTTCTCCCAGGGATTTCTTGCTTCACTGAGTATAAATTGAATCAGAGTTGGAAGGTTGACATGAACAAGATGAGATAAGTTGGTAGAGTCATATCTTTTTGCTAGAGAATATTGTATGTTGATTTGTCTGAAACAACTACTACAAGGTCTCTTGTCTTTAATGAACAGTTTATCTCTCCATTTTGTGGCAATAATGAGGGATGGTTTATTGATTTACCACTCTGGGTTAAAACATCTACCTTGGGCTGAATGGTTCAGGATTTACTGAGGATAAAGAATGCCTGGTTGGCTACCTTCATTACAAGAAGCTGCCTGACCACGGGGTTTGCTAGAGAAAGGAATTTCAGGATAAGCTATTCTTTTTAAACACTGTGATTACTGTAGTGAATTTACCTGCAAAATCTAGCCTCCTGCAGGTGAGTAGCCCTGGACCCTGTGGGCATCTTGTTTGTTTCATTCCTATTAAGAGATACTGTATATTTTTTGCCTCAGAATTTGCACTTTGTCACATTTTCAAGTTTCTTAGATTTATAAAGCTTTGTCTACTTTGTACTGTTGACATACATTCTATATATTCCTGTACAGTAATTGTGTTTCATCAAATCATGTGCCAAAAATTATGAGTGCAGATATGTTTGTTGGAAAGCCTGAACTTTAGATTTTCATGCTGAGCTTATCTGTTAAGATTTATTTGTGTGCAGTATATGGATCATAATGCCAATAGAATTTAATTGTATATACTGTACAGTAATGTATTGTAAATATATAATGCTCTTCCCATCCACTTACACCAGGTCCATCAGTTCCACTATGCCTATGATGGTGGTAGTGAAGGAGGTAACGCAGGGGGTGAGAATGGGGGCAGTGAGGGGACATCCCGTGTCATCCAAGTGGGCAACATGCTTCAGGTCCTCCCACAAGACCCCTCAGCTCCTGCCTCACACTCACCCATGATTGTGCAAAC
The DNA here is from genome assembly GCF_018991925.1 of Homarus americanus. NCBI lineage: Eukaryota > Metazoa > Arthropoda > Malacostraca > Decapoda > Nephropidae > Homarus > Homarus americanus. Next base: position 759,183 of record NW_024747997.1, on the reverse strand, counting down.
GGGTAATGTTATTCAGGTGAGTTTTTTAATATCAAGTTTCAGGTTGATTTGGATTTTATTAGCCAGTGTTCTCATGACTACACACACATATACAATACAGGTAAAAGAAATAATTGTTCAAAGGGCAATCACATACAGGGAATATACTACATTTCTTTGTGCACAAGTAAAAATGTAACCGGGGGGGTTTCCAGCAAATGTTATTCGCGGATTTGGCGATTCGCGGCCATTTTGAGAACCTAACCTCGCGAATTTGAAGGGCATGCTGTACAGTACAGTACTGTACTCTAAAGGAGAACAATGTAATGTACTACAAAAAGGTGAAAAACGGTAGTACAGGTTGACAATCCTTTATCCGAAATCTTTGGGGCCAGATGTGTTTCGGGTTTCTGAATTTTTCGGATTTCAGAATGGTTAGATTAGGGACAAAAATTTACTAATAATAATACAGTGGTCCCTCGGTTAACGAACACAATTTGTTCCAGAAGGTCATTTGTTAACCGAAAATTTTGTTAACCGAAACCATTGTTTCAATGGGATTTTGGGTAATTGGTTCCAGCTCACCGAAAATTACATGCAAACTGAAAATAAATGCAGTAAAGTACACTTACTTTGAGGTGTGCATGTAGAAGGCTCCTGGTTGATGATGATGATTGGAATTAGAAGTGGGGGTGGAGGAGAAGGGGGAAGAGAAGGAAGTGGGGTGGAAGAGAAATCACCCCATGCTTCATGCCGCCATTTCACCTATAAAATTTTAAGTTCACTTGGTGTAATTCAAGATTAATTTCTTTAAATCAACACTGCACTGCACTATATATTGTCAATATGTAAAATAAATTTCAGAATGACCAATAATTGTACTGTAAAAATGTAAAAATAGTTTATGTTCAAGAGAGTGTCAAGCAAGATGTTACCTCCACTGAGCAGAGATACAAACTGACGCCTGCTGGATGAGTCAAGTGGCTGTTTGGCGCGCTAAAAACTAGTTTCCTGTATTTCAATTATGTTCAATAATTGTTAAAATGACTAAAAAATTTAATATAAAACTTTTAAAATTATTGAATAGTACAGTACAACCTTCTTGATATTTACTCAAATGGTAACGAATTTAAGCCCTAGAACCGATTACTGTATTGGCGGACTAATATTCCAGCTGGTGAGCAAGCGAAAACATGTGGAGAAGAATTCGTAAGGAATTTGTTAACCAAATTGAAGATTCTTATGGAAGGTAATTCATTAACCGAGGCGTTCATTAACCGAGGGATCACTGTAGTAACAATAATAATAATAATTCATAGATATTGGTCATGTTTCTCACTTTTGGTCTTTTTTCATTCTTGTATTTCTTTATTATTATAATTATTATTTATTATTATTTTATTAATATTATTATTATTATTATCATTATTTTATTTTTGTGTATTTTTTATTAGATATTTTATTTACTATGAATTATTAGTTGTGGTACATTTTCGCCCCCAGGCCCCAATGTGGGTTGATGACCTGTGCCCGGGTGGGCTGATCCCTGTAAAAAAAATAAAAAATAAAAAAAATAAAAAAGTTTTGCTTCACTTGAAAAACTTTCGTTTTTCAGGGGGTTTTCGGTTTTGGGAATTTCGAATAAGGAGTTGTCAACCTGTAATTTGTCAACTACATTATAGTAAAAGTACATTCAGCAAAGCTACATTAACAGGCATATAGTGTACCTGTATACAGTAGAACGTCAATATAACACGAGATACGTTCCAAGAGAGATCGCTTTAAACCGAAATCGCACTAAATCGAAGTTTTGTTTCAATGGAATAATTTAGTTTGGTACTTGAGAGAAACACAAAATACTAAAAAGACTGAGAGTCTACCCAGATGCACCTCAGCCCATCTCCTAGAATAAACAAAACATTGTTTTTTGTAGTATCATGTTAAAACAAACACTCATAAATCAACACAGCTAAAATTATGGGACTTGAAATGGTCTGGGAAGATGGTGAGGGAGAGATGAGGTGATATGTTTGACAGTTGATGCCAAGGTCTAGTGCTTATTTATTTATCTGTCCTTAAGAGTGACTTTAAGTTTTTCTCTTATAAAATGTCACTGAACTGACCTGTTCTATTTAATTTTATTACAAAGGGCTAAAATTTGTATCTCATGTGCAAAATATATGACGTTTATATTCAAATTATTCGCTGTCTTACAAGGATTCTAGCAATACAAATTATATTCTCCTAACTTTAGTCTGTGATATTATATAAGATAAAAACTGTAAACCTATAACCACCCAACCCTGGCTGGGAAGATGGGGGGAGGGGAGGGGAGATGACATGTTTGACAGTTACCGCTGAAGGTCTAGTGAAGTATTTATTTGTTTATTTATGTCCTTTAGATTTAGTATTTGTTTTTTGTTTATAAAATGTCTTAGAAGTGACCGGGGAGAATATAATTTACATTGCTGGAATTCTTATAAGATAGTGATTAATTTGAATATAAACATGCTATAGTTCGCATTAGACATACAAATTTTAGTTTTTATTGGGAAACTTATTACAAATGGCTAAAAATTTTATCTCTTGTACAAAATATATGACATTTATATTCAAATTATTTGCTGTCTTGCAAGGATTCTAGCAATGCAAATTATATTCTCCTAACTTTAGTCTGTGATATTATATAAGATAAAAACTTAAAAGCCTAAAACAACCAAACCCTGGCTGGGAAGATGGGGGAGAGGGAGTGAGGGGAGGGGAGGTGACATGTTTGACAGTTGGCGCTGAAGGTCTAGTGAAATATTTATTTGTTTATTTATGTCCTGTAGATTTAGTTTTTGTTTTTTGTTTATAAAATGTCACAGAAGTGACCGGGGAGAATATAATTTACATTGCTAGAATTCTTATAAGATAGTGATTAATTTGAATATAATCATGCTATAGTTTGCACTAAACAAAAATTTTGGTAATTATTTAGTACATTATTTTGAGTACATGTACAGTACAGCTTTGTCCTTAGGACAGTGTAGCGTGCCCAGAGAAACATTAGGCGCGAATTTTAAAATATGATGCACCGGGTTGACTCGCGCAAAATAGGAAAGATTCGCTTTAAATTTAAACATTGGCCTTAATTGTGGGTGTCGCTTTAAATCAATAATATTAAATTGAATCACTTTAAATCAACATTCTACTGTACAAGGTCCGACACAAAAAAAACGAGACTGGTGCTGTAAGTTTTTATTTACCAAATTAAGAAAATCAACTGTGATTGCCTTCAATGTAGTTCCCTTCGGAGTTGACACACAGCTGCATACAATGCTGTCGCAGTTCAAAGCACGGACTTGATCTTTGGGAAGAGGTAGAAGTCGCAGGGAGCCAGGTCTGGCAAATAGGGCGGGTGCTCAAGCACAGTGATGTTTTTATTGGCTAAAAACTGGGTCACAGACAAAGCGTTGTGGGCTGGCGCGTTGTTCATCTGACAGCATTTTTTGGAACCATTTTTGCACAAACCTTTTTCATGTTCAATTCTTCCGTTAGAGTGTGTCGAACACTTTCCCTATCCAAATTAACTTTCTCAGCTATTGCTCGAACACCCAACCTGCGTTTTTTTTTAATCACATTTGCACTTTTTCAGTGTTGTCATCGCTAATTGCTGTGCGTGGACTGCCTGGGCAGTCATCATCTTTCACAGTTTCTCTGCCTTCCAAAAATCGTTTGTGCTATTCAAAAACTGTAAGCCTCAGTCAATAATTGAAAAGATTCCATTGCGGATTTCTTAAGTTTAAAGAGAAACTTGATGTTAACTCGTTGCTCAGTTTTGCAGTCTGACATTTTCTGACCAAGCATAAGAACACGTCTATACTTCAACATGCGTCCACTTGTACTGAGTGTAGCGATCGAGTTGAGCCTGTCACACTGTGACAGGTTAGAACATGTTCAATAACTGTTTCTTTGTTCCTCCCCTCCCACGCCTGGTTCCCGAGTTATAGGGTCAGTCTCGTTATTTTTGTATTGGACCTCGTATTGTAAAGTGATATTCTTAATCATATTGGTCTTCTGTTCTTATGGTATGCAGTCACCTTTTATTTCATTTAATCATATTTTGTAGTGCAGGTACTGTAAATGGCAACTGTTTCTCATTGTAAAATAGTGAATCAATGTGAAGTACAGTAAACTATCTTTTGCTTCTTTTTAGCTCGGCAACTGAAGATGTAGATTGTTAGCAGTCATAATGCTTGGGAAAGATTTTTATTTATGCCTCTCATTTATGAATGGAAAAATTGTGTATAACCTCAGTGTTCTTGTGAGTCTCTTTTGCTGATTAATCATTGCTCTACATTTTAGGTTGTATGTTGCTTTGTAGTTTATGAATCTTATTAAACTGGTTAAATAACTGCACATTACAGGTAGTGCCAGCAGAGAATATGCAGATGCTGGGGGCAGAAGTGGTGCCAGGTATCCCGGTGTCCAATAGTGGATTGATGGGCATGAGCAGTGTGATGCAGGTCATGGCTGGAGGTGTGGTGAGCATGTCTGGCTCCTCACCAGTTCCAGTTCCTGCTCCCGTTGCCTCTACTCCCACCTCAGTCCTGGCATCACCCAGTGACACATCCCCTGCAGCCAGATCCTCCGTCCCATCGTCTATATCTTCAGTAATTCCAGTACCTGTCCCATCCTCTATAGCTTCACCTGTTGTATCTCAGGTGGCTCCTACTGCCTCATTAACTCCCCCCACCACTCCTGCAGGTACAACGCAGTCCTTACTTACTCTGTCACCCTCTGCTCATGCTGCAGGGCTGCCAGTTGCACGGATAATATCTCTACTGCAACAGGTTTGTTTACCAATAATTACCCATGTAATATCTTGATAAATTTAAAATGCTGTAATGTAACCAGCTATAGTTATGCAACTATTGGGATACATTAGCACAGTATAGTATTGACTACTGTAATAAATAATATGACATTTTTATGTTCATTAATAAAAAAAATTTATACAGCAAATGCCAAGCATTGGTGAAACCATGATGGATCCAGAAATTGCTGCTGCAGCTAAGGAGAGGGAGAAGCAGGAAAGGAGGGAAAGGAAGGAGAAACGAAGGCGTGAGCGGGAAGCCAGGCGTGAGGCAAGACACAAAGAACGTGAACATAATTTGTTGATGCAACAACAACAACAACAACTACTGGAGGAAGAGGAAAAACAGTCATCAGATACTGAAGATGAAGTTCTGATAAGAGTAAGTTAAAATACAGTATAATAATATCTCTCATGTCAGATGTTTACTCAGTGTATCCCTCCTTGGGAGACATCAGACCTGCATTTCATATGGTCTTTAGAATTTATTACATGCCTTTTATGTTTGATTACTCGTCATATTGGAATCCTTCAGGAAATTTTTAAGCTAGTTATCTGAAACTAAATTGGAATATTTCCAAAATGCCTTTTACTTTTTCCCTGCAGATTTAAATGAACTACTGTAGTATTATGAAAAAGTCTGAATTTCATCAAAACCTTTTTTTTTTTTGGATGTGCATCACCTCTGGGTTATTAGTAGTACATACAGTGATCCCTCGGTTAACGAACGCCTCGGTTAATGAAATTTCGGTTAACGAATTACCTTCCATAAGATTCTTCACTTCGGTTAACGAAAAAATTTCGGTTAACGAATTCCTTAAGAATTTTTCCCGACATGTTTTCGCCTGCATTTGGCTGCTCACCAGCTGTAGTATTAGTCCGCCAATACAGTAATCGGTTTTAGGGCTTAAATTCTTTACCATTTTAGCAAATATCAAGAAGTTTATACTATTCAATAATTTTAAAAGTTTTATATTAAATTTTTTAGTCATTTTACCAATTATTGTAACATAATTGAAGTACAGGAAACTAGTTTTTTGCACGCCAAACAGCCACTCAACACACCAAGCTTGGCGTCAGTTTGTTTATCGGTTCAGAGGAAGGAACATCCTGTTTGAGACTCTTCAACATAAACGCTTTTTTTCTGTTTCCAGTCAAATTATTGGTCATTTTGAAATATGTTTGTGTTGATTTAAAGAAAATAATCTTGAATTACACCAAGTGAACTAAAATTTTATGGGTGAAATGGCACCATGGGGTGACTTCTCTTCCACCCCAATGCCTTCTCTTCTCCCTTCTCCTCCACCCCCCCATTCTAATTCCCATCATCATCATCATCCAGGAGCCTTCAACATACACACCTCAAAGTATGTGTACTTTTCTACCTTTTTTGTTGAATTTAGGCAATTTTCGGTGAGCTGGAACCAATTACCCAAAAACCCATTGAAACAATGGTTTCGGTTAACGAGTTTTTCGGTTAACGAGCAACCTTCTAGAACGAATTGTGCTCGTTAACCGAGGGACCACTGTACAGGAAAGCCTCCCATAACAACGGTTCTACTAACGATGATTCATATTTAAGAGCCTGGTTAATTTAGGACCCAATTTAATTTACACCATTATTTTTTTCGTATTTACGACGAAAATATTATAAAAAAATAAAGTAAAATTACATTTTCATATAAATAATAACTAAATCCCGATATGTGTTATACAAATAAACAAAATTACACGCTTTGCGCACAGAGGCTGCCGGGCTTGTGAGTGGTGAAGCCGCATCACTAGTATAAACAGTTGCAGCTGGCGGGCCCTTTGTTTTCACTCATCTGAACAGGAAAAGGAGAAAAAACATTCTCAGGTTTCTTACGGCATTTTTTGCGTTCCTATTCAACATGAGCAAGTGATGGTAGTGATGGTTCAAAAGTTAAAAGAAAGTGTAAAAGTTTAGCCGAGAAACTAGATGTGCTAAAACGATATGAAAAAGATGAAAGGTCTGTGGATATTATATGGAGCAAGCAATGAACATATTTTCTGAAGTGGATCCATTTACAGAACAAAGCATTAAAATTAACAGGGATGTTAAAAATACATATGACCTCTACATAAAGAAGTATAATAAGAAAAGAAAGCCGCTGAAAAAGTTTCTTTCGACAGCTCTATTATTCAAAGGCCTAAACCATCAACTTTAGCTACACCATCAAATTCAGCATTATAAGCAACTTCAGGTTCAGTAACAGTTTCAGCAACAGCTATGATATCTTTATGGAAAGCTTCAGCTTCAGCCAGAGTTGAAACTGATTGATGAAATCATCTGAGTAAAAACTCGCACAATATTCATTGGCTGTCCTTATGTTTTAAACTTTACCACCATTTGTGAGTTGATTTTTTGTTTTTCATTTGTAAGTATTATTTAAAACATATATGAACAGGAATAAGTGTTGCTTTCATATTCTTATGGAGAGAATTGACGATGTTTTTACATATACTGTACACACATACGTTGGCAATCCCAATCTATTTTGTTTTTTCTTTACCATTAATGGTTAGCTACTTCTATTGTTCCATTTATTAACACTAAATAACATTACTGAATACATACATATTAATTTTTTACATTAATTTTACTACAGCTACAACCAGGGTTTTATTTTCTTCAGTTTCTTATGTAGAACCATCGTCCTTCGTCACTGGTGTTGTAAACATTCACGAAAACAATGCTGTCTCCTCTCCTCTTGTGTGTTATAATATTCTACTTATTATTAATTAATTGCATTGTTCATTTTGCATATATAAACATTAATTCAATCAAATACAAATTCAGTAATAAACAATAATGAATGTCTTGTACATATTCTTAATAAGATAAATGACGCGGTTTCCTTGAGGGCACAAGTATACATTGCCGTTCCACTATCACTCCCCTTTTCTCTAATGTCAATGGTTACTTTTACTGTACATTAAATAACATTAATTAAAACATACATATTTCTTTACATTAAATTTACTATAGCAACAACCAGGGTCTTATTTTCTTGTTTCAGATGGATAACTGACATTATGGGTGTAAACAAGACAACAACAATAGCGTCCCATCTCCTCTTGTGTGATCTTATTATTATTGATTTATATTGTATAAGCTGCATTCATAAACATTATTTAAAGAATATAGTTGGCATTTTTCATTAATTGTATTGTTATCGGGGAAAAGAGGGTTAAAAGCCACGCAAAAGTTATGAAAGGTCACACTGGAGAATGCATCTCATTATTATTGCTATATTTTAATGGTAAATATGATTCATGATACAATGATTCACCTTACACTGCAATATTAGAGGACACTTTACCGTCGTTAATTGAGGCTTTACTGTGCAGCATATATATTGTGTTTTAGGTAATGCTATAACCATTTAATATCTGTTTATTGTTGGTTCTTAAAGTCTGTGGGACAGTACTGTGCTTTGTTCTTGTCAAAAAGTGTTTTATGATGTAGTACTGTACACGATAATTCAGGTTTATGGTCCTGCATTCTGTACATAAATGTGGTACACCTGATATTTTAGGTTCATGGTTCCAAGGTCCTTTGAACCCTTGTTATATCTAACCTGACCATGGGTGTCCTCAAGACATTTTCCAGGAGGATGCATGAAAGCAAGACAAGGCCTGCCATATCAGTTTTTCAAAATAGGTGTATACTACATCCGTATAAAGTATGATCAAGTACTGTATAATCGAGTTACTTTCGAGTTTTGTATGATTAACAATATCACTTATCAGTGTTATCACCAAATTATTCTTTAATCTCTAAAATTTTCATAGGGTTGACCTTAAGCATTAAAAACTAAATAAAATAATTAATTTGATATCATTAATCCTGAAAATCTAGGGATGGTCAATTTTAGCTGTCTTGTCACGATTGTGACTTGCTCATAACATTAGGGAGCTGGTGGTAGAGCGGTACCGTTCTTGCCTCGCAAGCAAGACGTCACGGGTTCGATTCCCGGGCCAGCGGAAGTTGTTTGGACACTCTTCCTAGTCCCCTACGTCCCTGTTCACCTAGTAGCAAAGTAGGTACCTGCTGTAAGTCGAAAGTTGCAAATTCGTATTCAGGGACAAGTTGTTGGAACTTCCAATAACTTGCTTAGACATAAACCATTGACTCTTCATGCTTCTCCGCCCTTAACTCATGAGACATAAGGCAAGCATGAACTTAGCATGCTTCCCTGTTGTGCGCTGTAAACGCTTCTGCGCTTCACCTTACACAAGGATGTAGGGGGGTGCCCAATAAATGAAAAAAAAAATAGCAGTGCAATTTCAAATGTTAAATAAATACTGTAGGTGGCACCTATCAGCTCCAAAACCATCAATCACATCTTCAATGAAGACTTTCTTTTTATTTAGCACCCTCTGGTGATGCATGCTGAGCATGCACAATCTAGACAAGCATTCAGTTGACATTGTTGATTGAAGCCATGTCTTGACATGTCTCAGTATTCTAAATGACCGCTTTACTTCACAAGTTGAAGCTGGAAGTGTCAAGGAGATCAGTAGAGCTTCTTGAATAGCAGGAAACAAATCACACTGCTTCAAAAGATCCATCAAGGACAAGGTTGCACTGGAATCAGATGTGGTTTTCTTCTGGGAATGTTGATGCTGTGTCCACATTTCAAACTAGGGCTGCAACTCCTCAGCAAAATTATCGATTTTGTAGATATCATTTAACTGCGCAAATGGCAGTTACTTTGTTTTACAAGTGACATGCTTGGTATACATGAATTCATTGTAGCAGATTTTTGAAGCACGCTGAAAGCTGTCAATCACTTCCATGGCAGTAGATGTAAATAAAAAATTATCCTTAACAGTACCTAACTCAGAGCTCTCCACTGTATTTGTTTTTCTCTTTTTTTCATTTATGAATAATAATATTAACAAATACTATAGACTATGGTGTTCATATATGTGTGTAGTGTTGTGTTGTACAGGAAAAATTGTTTAGTTACTCAAATATGATACTAGTTATTAAAAAAATAAATAAATCCCACTATTGATTAAGTTACATAACAATATGCAAAGTATTTATGAAAATTTTTAAATTAACTAACTGTACTGTAAAATAATGCAGTCAGTTTTGATGACAAGCGGTTATGGGTTCGTCATGACCTTACACCAGGTATAGACAGTTCCTCTGTGATGTAGCCATCATGACGATCATACCTGAGTCAGCCATCCAGGCTCAAGCACTAGTTGCCACTCTTACCAATGACATCGTAATTCTCACACACAGAAGAATTGTCAAAAGTACTGGCTTGCCACAAGTGTCCGTTGTGGGAACATTAAGGAACAAACAATTCATTTAAAAGCTTGCACTGTAATATCTTACACATATTGCGAACAAGGATTACATCCAGGTCCCAGGGGGTGTAATTGCACCCCCCCCACCCCAAATGGACACTCATGAACCTGACCATTACCTGTACTAACTTATTATGTGCTCCATCTTAAATATTGTATGGTAATCATAATGTAAATTATAGTCGGGGTATGTGCCAGTTTGGCAACAGTGTGGGTCCGCCAACGGCGGAAGTTCAACTGTCAGTTCAGGCTCAGCCTCCAAGCTGTGTGGACATGTCTGTTCTCCCTTGTCACCTTCGCTAATAAACAGACTATGGACGCAGCCTTTCATTGTCCCCCGGGTTGGCACCCTAACGTGGCCCAGTGTACTTCTACGGGTGGCCCGGAAGGAGCGTCACCGACATCTACAGTGGTGTTCCCAGACCAACATCATCGGAGCAGCGAGGGTGGCGAGGAACGCAGTCCACACGTGGTCGTCAGCACTGGCCCAGTACCATCGCCACAGAGCAATGGCGGCTTACAAGGTGTTGGAGCCGGCCTGCTGTACCCTGTACCCCCACAGTAGGCCGAGGTAGCAGGGTGCCCACCTGCCCCCGGTGGCCCCGGGCAAGGCATCCATGGACATGTCTCCTACCGAATTCAGAGCCTGGGCATTCAGCATCGCCACCTACAGCTACGGATGCAACTAGCCACAGGCTCTGGCAGCAGGCTACGTCCGCCTTCTGAGTGACATGGAGGTGCGGCAGAGCATTGATTTTCGAGTGAACAGGTGTGTCTATGATGACTTGACCGTGGAGGAAGCCATAAGGGTTGTAGAAAGTGTTGTGGTAGGCCCAAAGTGCATTGTGGGTGCATGGGCAGATCTTTTCGCAAACACACAAGAACCCGGCAACAGCGTATCCAGGTATGTAGTGAGGTGCAGATCTAAGGCTGCGGAGTGCAGGTTTCAGTGCCTCGCATGTGAGTCTAACCTGGACGACTACATGCTAGCGAAGAAACTAATTGATGGGGCTCGCTAACCCCATTATGAAAAGTGAAGTATTGCGGGAGCAGTGGCGGGCGCCGGAGTCTACCTCTTTAAACCGGAGACGCCATCGCCTAGCAACGCAGGTACTCCTTGCGCCCGACCTCAGCGACGTTGCCAAACGTGTGAATGCGGCAAGTATGCTGGCAACCAGAAGTGTCCTGCGCTGCACTTAATCTGTTACAAGTGCGGCCTGGAGGGACACCTCGCGCACGTCTGCAAGTCATCAGTACAACCCAGCGCCCACACAAGCACCTCGGGCGCAGCTGTGGTCGCAGGCCTGACGAAGGACACGGCCAGTTTAACGGTGTCAATCAGCTGCAGCGAGGCGGAGGAGGTGCAGCAATTGCGCGCCATAGCAGACACTGCGCACAGGTGTGTCTGGTCAGGCTGCAACATGTCCACGCTCTTGGGCTAGAACCACACCACCTGGATGTGGCCCACATCGCCGGAGGGGGCGTGAACATGCTCAGGAGCAAGGAATGCTAAGTCACCGTGGGATGCGCCTGTATTTTGCGGAAGGCGTCCAGTCTCTGTACCTGTCTTTGTTTGTGTGCAGACGACTTCCCTAGTGCACCCGCAGTAGTCGGCGCCACTGGGCTCATAGAAGAGGAGCCCTGCCCCCCTGCCCGACCCATGACGCTCCCATGCGAGTTGAAAGAAGAGAATGTGGAGAGGCTGGAGAAGTAGTTTGTTGAGCACTTCGGGTATACAGCATTCGCTGTGAACCACACCCACTGCCCGAGATGCAAGGACCTCCCCACCACATTCACCTGCTCCCGGACGCTAAACTGTACGCGGTGCACACGTCTGCAACAATACCCCACCATTTCTACGACAAGGTTCGCCAGCAGCTCGAGGAAGGCGTGACAAGGGGCAGCATCGAGTCTGTGCCCGTTGGAGAGCTGACAAAATGATGGTCGTGCCCAAAAAGGACTGGCAGTCGCGCAGGACGGTAGACTTTTAGCGCCCCAACCAGGCGAGTCAGCGCGAGACCCACCACACCTGGCCTCCCTTCGACATGATCTCGAGCATCCCAAAGCACGCATTCAAGACGGTGGCGGACGCATACTCGGGGTACCGCCAGATCCCACTTGATGACGAGAGCAAGAGTTTCACAACATTCATTACCCCCTGGGACCGATTCCGCTACATGCACACCCCCATGGGCCACTGTGCGGCGCAGGACGCGTTCACCAGATGCTTCAACAACGTGGTGGTGGACATACCAAGGAAAATGAAGTGCGTCGACGATGCATTGTTATACAACCGCAGCATCGCCGACGCGTTCTGGCATATGTGCGATTTCTTCGAGACGTGTGAAGGGTGGGGTCACTCTCAGTCCCGACAAGTTCTGCTTCTGCAGGAGGAGCATGACGTACTCGGGCTACCTTCTCGACTGGAAAGATTACCAGCCGAACCAGGACCTCATCAGCAGCATCACCGAATTCCGCATGCCACCCAAGCCCTAAATCACCGATATACAATCCTGGTTCGGCCTCGTGAACCAGGTGGCCCCGTTCATCGCTGTCGCGCCCCTGATGATGCCCTTTCGCGACTTACTGAAGAAGCCCGCCAGCAAGAGGGTATATTGGGACAGCCAGTTGCAGGCGGTTTTCAAAGAGACAAGGGATGGTGTGGGCAAACTAGCTGCAGAGGGGCTGCGGTATTACGGCATCTCGCGGCCAACAATGGCGCTCACTGACTACAGCCGACAGACTTTGTTGTATTGTAACAGTACTGCCAGTGCAGGACGCCGGAGACGCCCCGATGATGCAAGGGTGGCTGGAAGCTAACTCTGTGTGGCAGTCGCCAGCTGAGAAGAACTACTTCACTCTGGAGGGCGAGACACTAGCCATTGCTTGGTGCCTAAAGAAGGCCCGCCTGTTCCTGCTCAGGTGCCCGGACCTCGCCTTGGTCACTGACCATTGCGCGCTGACGAAGATCTTCAAAAACAAGGAACTCAAGAACATCGGCAACCCACGGATACTCAACCTGAAAGAGAAGACGCTGATGTATGCGTTTCGCATCAAGTACCTGCAAGGAAAAGACAACTGCGCAGCTGACACTCTCTCCAGGTACCCTATACTGTGCGGCCAACCTGATGAGTCTGACAGGGAGGACGACGAGGCAGTGTGTGCATCAGTAGCGGCCACCACGGCTTGTGCCACGGAGGGCGAAGACGCATTCGTTGTGGACCAGCGTCTTGTGGAGGAAGAAGCCGGGTGCGACAACGAATACAGGCTGCTACAGGCCCGCATGTCGGCCGGCGATTGGGCGGACTGCAAGGATGGTGAACCGCTCGCTCTCGGCCCCTTTTACAAGATGCGGCAGCACCTGTCGTGCCACGGAGACCTGGCCGTGTTCGCCCATGAGGAAGGACATCTATGGCTCGTGATCCTCTCAGCCCTGAGACGTGCAGTGCTTAAGAGCCTACACGCAGGGCACCAGGACCGCGACTCCATGCTACAGCGGGCCACACACACGCGCACGCCGAGCCCCTGATACCCACACCACCGCCGGAGTACCCATTCGAGCAGGTTGCAACTGATCTGTTCCAGCTGGACGGGCCCACGTACTTCGCATATGCGGACCGGCTCACGGGATGGCTGGAGATGGAGCACCTACCGAATGGCACCACAAGCAGCAAGCTGGTGTCCACCCTCAGGAGGCTTTTCAAACAGTCTGGTATCCCCGAGGTTCTGTCGTGCGATGGAGGGACCAACTTGATGAGCTCCGAAATGTCGAAGTTCTTTAAAGACTGGTGTGTAACGCCCAGGGTGTCATCAGCGCACTACCCACAGTCCAACAGCCGGGCTGAGACAGCTGTGAAGTCGGCCAAAAGACTATTGAGGGGCAAAACGGGTCCAGGGGGCTTCCCTAGACATGGACAAGGCAGCGAGGGCCCTGATGCATTACCTGAACACACCACTGCAGGACACCACCACCGGTCGGGGGTGGCGGTGAAGTCACCAGCCCCCAGACAGTACCTGATCCGCCTGGACGGCAGCGGACGAACGACGATCAGGAATCGCCGCCACTTCCACCCCTCAACGCCCACCACCGCACCCGAAGCCACCCCTGACGTCACAACAGCACCTGCGCCACCCACCGAGAGGCCCACGCTCCCAGGCACCTTCAGGGTTTTGTCCCTTAGACAAGGACTTCCCCCATGTATCACTCATGTGTTAGTATTTTGTCATAATGGATCTATTTTTTGTATATCAGTTGTATACAGTATTGAAATGAACCTTCACTCATTTTGTATGTATTCAGTTTGCAACTTTGTCATTTATGTATCATTTTGCTGACTTTGGACAGGTTCTTTGCCAGTTTGGCAACAGTATGGGTCTGCCAACGGCAGAAGTTCAACTGTCAGTTCTGGCTCAGCCTCCAAGCTGTGTGAACATGTCTGTTCTCCCGTGTCACCTTCGCTAATAAACAGACTATGGACGCAGCCTTTCATTGTCCCCCGGGTTGGCACCCTAACAATTATAGAAAACCATCATCACTGCTAACCTAATGCAACACACTTTAGGTATACAGTATACTGTAATTTAGCTTTTAGCAAAGGGAAAACAAAACTTTAAATGAAATAGAACAAATATTATCACGAATGAACTGATTTTCATTGTTTTCATATTAAATACAAAATAATATAATTTTTGTTATAAGGCTTAATTAGACAACCATGCCCAAAAGATTGACCAATATGGGCTGCTGTATATGAGTCTGCAGTGCAATATGTTGAGTAGGCAGTGTAGAATGGTGTTAGTGAGTGTGTCATATGGATGTTAGTCATATACAGTACACATACTGTTGTTGATTATACTCCTTTGTTTCTTTTAGCTTTGGTTCCCCAAAGATCTATTTGATTATCAAATCTACAGGATATGGAGGCAAACTTTTCTTCAGAATATAGTCACTTTACTCAACACTATATGATTACAGTAGGTTGATCTTTACATACATATGCAAATGTCACACCTGACTTGTATGATTCATATCTTAAGAAACAAACAAGAAAAAAGAAGGATATCATGTGTCCATCCTATAATTAAAAGATGAAACTACTTCATCCAAGCAAGTTTTTATCTTTTCATCCAGTTTCTTTATAAACTGATAAAGCAGGTGTCCACCACCACACAACACACTAACATCAAGTCTAGTATGTGCTCCTGATACAGTACAGTATTGAATTTCAATGGTATTGTGCAGTACAGTGTCTCAAAAAACTAGCTGCTAGGATTGGTTCGATTATTTCCCAAATGCTACATGCAATTCATGATGTCCCAGGAGGGTTGGTGCGCGTGGCTCTGTGACTTACCGATCCTGCTACACTTGGTAACCAAACATCATATTGATTATGCTGAAATAAATACTTTTTTGAGATACTGTACATTAGAAATACAGTAGCTATAAGACTGCCATATCACCATTATATAACATCAAAGACAAGAAATGAAAAAATAGACTTAATTCATTTGTGTTTAGGTGAAAGGAGTGAAAATTCAAAGTATGGTACAGGTGCTGTATGTCCATAGTGGTGAATGAGATTGTAATGTCATGGTGATGCGGTGTGACCAGCTGAAGTCTCACATTCTCCCATAACAGTTTTCATACGTGGCCGACATACTGTTGAATGTTTTAAGAATTCGTACATGGAACTACACTTCTCTTATGCAACTATTATATTTTGATATACAGTAAACCCTCGAAGGTCTGGGCCTGGTTATTCCAGATTTCGGAAGATTCAAACAAAATAAATTGAGGGTTCTGGGCTAAGAAGCCTCCCTAAGAAGCATTCCCAAAACAGGGTGAAGGTAGTTTTAGGCTTAAAGTTTTTATCTTATAAAATGGCAGACTAAAATTAGTAGAATATAACTTGCATTGCTGTAATCCTTGCAAGACAGCAAATAATTTGAATATAGACATCATATATTTTGCACAAGAGATAAAATATTTTGTCTATTAGTGTAGTACATTTTAGTACAGTACAATTTTTTCAACTCGTATTTTTGGGTAGATATACAAACTTTCTTCATTTATTTTTACTCATTTACTTGCACACACCATCCTAAATCCATATTGTGAAAAAAAGTAAAAGAAATAATTGTCCTAAGGGCAAACCTGTACCGTACTCAAATGTACTACAGTAATCCCATGTTTTTCGCGGGAATTGCGTTCCTGAAACCCCCGTGAAAAGCCAAAACCACAAATACTCTTTTAGGAATCACTGTACCTGTGGCCACCAAACAGCTCAGGTAGGTCATGCACTTAACCACGCCATTCTGTCCACTCACGGCCCAGTGGTCACTGATGCACTGTACCGGCATTTGCTAACATCATTATTTGAAGCTAATCATATTGTAGTACAGTATAATAATGGAAAAGTGTAAACACAGTTATATACCCAAAAAAAATTATTTACAAGTAAACACAAAATTTTATCTTTCGCTGAGGTCAGCAACACCCGCATTGCCAGCCTCTCCCTGCTGTCCCGGCGTCTGCCCACTTTCACGCAGTCATGCCAGCCAGCCAGTCCTCTTCCACCCACATTCCTCCACTTGAAGACTTGTATTCTGACAAATGAATTATCAGTCTTCACCACATCTCGAGTCATAGCTCATACCACCTCTGAGCTTGCCCAATAAAACTGTTTTTCCCATTAAGGTCCTCACTATTCTTGATCTCTTGGTCACTTTAGAGTCTTTGCTAGTAATATTTGCCTTTGATGAGGCTGGCTTACATCCCGGAGCCACGTGGAATGCACGTGGGAGGACAAACAGAAGAGGTAATCACAGTAGCGTTCACAGTACAGTAGGCACGTGTGGACTGAGGCTTCTCGGAGCAGTGGGTGTCTGAGGTGGGAAAGGGTGGCATCTGTTTGCCGCACCACACAAGGGAATATCGAAAATGGCGCGATTTTTTTTTTTTTTTTATGGATATTTTATATATACTGTATATATATATATACAGTATATATATATATACATATATATATATATATATATATATATATATATATATATATATATATATATATATATATATATATATATATATATATATATATATATATATATATATATATATATATATATACTGTATATATAATTTTTTAATAAAAAAACCCACGAATGGTCAAAACCGCGATTTAAAAAAACGAAAAACATGTGATATTTTATAAGCCAAAAACTTTAACTCCCTCTATATGACAGATAAATAAATATGCACTGGGTAACTTCACCTCAACCCCCTCCCCTCCTCCCCCTGCCTGGCTGTTAACTTCACCTCCCCTTTTCCAGTGGTGAAGGTAGTTTTAGGCTTAAAGTTTTTATCTTATACAATTTCAGACTAAACTTAGCAGAATATAGCTTGCATTGCTGGAATCCTTGCAAGATAGCAAATAATTTTAATATAGACAATACATATTTTACTAAGAAATATAAAATTTTTAGTCCTTTAGAGTACAGTAGTACATTGAGTACAAATGAGTACAGTAATATGTTGCTCAAAATTTTGGCTTTTTCACAGGAGAAAGTCTGTATAACTAACCCCAGAAGTCAGGATAATATGTACTGTATTTTTGGTGTTTTTTATATAATTATTTATCGTCTTTATACATTTAGTACATTCGCCCGAAGATTCGGACAATCGGCTTTTCCGGACAGGTGGTCCCCCCTTTTAGTCCGGATCTTTGAGGGTTCACTGTATAAACAAAGAAATATTACAGCCACTCCTTCCCATTTCTCCTCACTGTAATTGTTTCCTCCCATCATTACAGGAAGCAATGTCTGAGGTCCCGGTGATAGGGTCTCCTGTTCCAGAATATGAAATTATTGGGGATGATGACGATGATGATGATGAAGATGATGAACGTGGACTGAGGAAGAAACGTCGTTTCATGCCTGTACCACTTCCTCCAGCTGATAAAGGAATCCTCATGAGTCCAAGTTATAGGTATGCTTTTGAAATGTTATTTAGTCTCTCTCTCTCTCTCTCTCTCTTTTTTTTTTTTTTGTGTGGTGGGAGGAGAAATGAATTGAGAACCAAGACGAATGACTGCCTCATTAATTAGGCCAAATGATAAAGAAATTAAAGATAATAAAAGATATTAAAACTTAGTGAAAACAGTGAGTAGGTTGGTTGCTTGGTGTGGGGGATATAATTGTTAATGCTACAACTAAGTAAGTGAAACATCAATTAAGAAACTGAAAACTGCTATGGTTGATTGTTCCAGTGTCACCATTCAACTCCTTAACCCTTCTGTGGAAATTAGCAGCAAGGAAGGTGGCCATCATATGTGGAAGTTAACAGTAAGGAAGGTGGCCATCATATGTGGAAGTTAACAGTAAGGAAGGTGGCCATCATATGTGGAAGTTAACAGTAAGGAAGGTGGCCATCATATGTGGAAGTTAACAGTAAGGAAGGTGGCCATCATATGTGGAAGTTAACAGTAAGGAAGGTGGCCATCATATGTGGAAGTTAACAGTAAGGAAGGTGGCCATCATATGTGGAATATGTGGAAGTTAACAGTAAGGAAGGTGGCCATCATATGTGGAAGTTAACAGTAAGGAAGGTGGCCATCATATGTGGAAGTTAACAGTAAGGAAGGTGGCCATCATATGTGGAAGTTAACAGTAAGGAAGGTGGCCATCATATGTGGAAGTTAACAGGAAGGTGGCCATCATATGTGGAAGTTAACAGTAAGGAAGGTGGCCATCATATGTGGAAGTTAACAGTAAGGAAGGTGGCCATCATATGTGGAAGTTAACAGTAAGGAAGGTGGCCATCATATGTGGAAGTTAACAGTAAGGAAGTTGGCCATCATATGTGGAAGTTAATAGTAAGGAAGGTGGCCATCATATGTGGAAGTTAACAGTAAGGAAGGTGGCCATCATATGTGGAAGTTAACAGTAAGGAAGGTGGCCATCATATGTGGAAGTTAATAGTAAGGAAGGTGGCCATCATATGTGGAAGTTAATAGTAAGGAAGGTGGCCATCATATGTGGAAGTTAACAGTAAGGAAGGTGGCCATCATGTCTTTCTGTACTTTGCAGTGAGAACCATGAGGACTAGGATGTTCATAATTAGCTTCAGTATCTCCTGTAGGGACAAGAAGGTAACTTGATTATGAATTGCACTGATGTAAGGGTTAAGTATCAGAATTTCTCCTGTTGCAAGAAATGGACAACAGTTTGGCGGCGAGCTTTGCTGGTCGAATTAGTGCAAAAATTACCTTACTATTAGGTGTTGAATATTTAAGTAAAAATTTAAGCAAATCATGAAACAATAATAATTTAAAATATAGCACATATATAGCGATTTTTTATCTTATTAACAGATGTAACAGTATGCCGCAGTAATGGGGAGAACATAATATCTCTACCTTTACCAATTGTGTATCTGTTGAGGTGACTGTTAGTGTGTATATAACAGTTACTTGTGAAACTGTCATATATGTAACAACCTTCCTGGGTTGTCACCACTTGTAACAATCACTCTTGAAGCACGTTACCTTATATTTTAGACATACTAAAATATAAATCAAAGTTTATTGGATCTTCTGTAGTGAAATCCAATATGTTCCTTTGTTTGTATTTATTATAAAAGTTTTCTATGTACACTTTCAAAAAGGATTATCACCGTAACTTAATCACTGTAGCTATGACTGTTAAATGAGCACGGAGGCTATGTTAAATAGCTCGGGAGAACGGAATTTATCCGACGTCCTCCCTCAAGGGAAGACGGAACCATCCACGATGGCTCTAAATAACGTCTTCCTCTAGTCAGGGTTATCAAACTACTGCCCGCAATAGGTGGCCAGAGAGCCGGTCACTTAATCATTTAGCTCAGCACTAAGTGATGTGACTTCCCGTGGACACACCTTATCACGTGCTCTGAACATGAGCCTGATAGCTAGTGGAAAGTTATAGTGGGTGATATTTATGCAAGTCTAATGTAATTAACCCATTTATATAAATACTTCTGCTTATAAGACGGGCAAATACACATAAAATGGTGACATCTTTTTATTTATTTGTCACTTTAACATTTTTTTTTCTTTCTTTTCTTTTTTTCATTAATAAATCAATCATTATTCAGGGTCTTCTTTGACCAACCAGCCACCGCTACTTATAAACAAACTTCACGGCACACCCATTGTCTTTTCTTTAGCTTTTGCTGATGCCTCGCTTGCTTCAACAATTGAAGAGCTGTTGCACAATCCTGCAAGGCCTCAGCTGTTGTAACTGGGTCCATGGCGAACCTCGTGTAGACTCTTTGTTATTGTTTTTGTTGCGTTGGGCAGACACGCGAACAAAATATACCAGTGTGACAAAAACTAATGTATATTGATAGAAATGATTACCATTACAGTCAGGGCACCCTCCTAGGGAAAAGAAAAAGCTGAAATAGATTGGGAATGCCAACGTATGTGTGTATATATCTGAAAACATCGTCATTTCTCTCCATAAGAATATGAAAGCAACACTTATTACTGTTCATATATGTTTTAAATAATACTTACTAATGTAAAACAAAAAATCGACTCACAAATGGTGGTAAAGTTTAAAACATAAGGACAGCCAATGAATGTTGCGCGAGTTTTTACTCAGCTGGTTTCATCAATCAGTTTCAACTCTGGTTGAAGCTGAAGCTTTCCATAGCTGTTGCTGAAACTGTTACTGAACCTGAAGTTGCTTATGATGCTGAATTTGATGGTGTAGCTAAAGTTGATGGTTTAGCCCTTTTAATAATAAAGCTGTTGAAAGAACCTTTTACAGCCGCTTTCTTTTCTCATTATACTTCTTTATATAGAGGTCATATGTGTTTTTAACATCCCTGTTAATTTTAATGCTTTGTTCACTTAATGGATCCACTTCAGAAAATATGTACATTGCTTGCTCCATATACAGGTGCTCCTCTACTTAAGAATGTTCAACTTACAAACGTTCAGAGATACATACATCATCACTGAGGGGGGTTACCTGCCAGAACAGGTGTTTAATGTGAATGAGACTGGATTATTTTGAAGAAAATTCCAGATAGAACAAACATTACCTAAGAGAAGAGTGAGCCAGGTTTTAAGGCTGTATTAAAGGGTATAGCTGTACTAAATATCCATAATCTTTTCATTTTTTACAATATGTTTGGTTTCTACAAGAGTAAAGTTGGACTTACAAACAAGCCTCAGGAACTTAACTCATTCGTAAGTAGAGGAGCACCTTAATATCCACAGACCTTTCATCTTTTTCATATCGTTTTAACACATCTAGTTTCTCAGCTAAACTTATACACTTTCTGTAAGCTTTTGAACCAGCACTACCATCACTCACTCTCTTGCTCATGTTGAATAGGAACACAAAAAATGCCGTAAGAAACCTGAGAATGTTTTTTCTCCTTTTCCTGTTCAGATGCGTGAAAACAAAGGGCCCGCCAGCTGCAACTGTTTATACTAGTGATGCTGGCGTCACCACTCACAAGCCCGGCGGCCTCCACGCACAAGGCGTTTTTTTTTTTTTTTTAAATACATATTGGGATTTAGTTATTATTTATGTGAAAATGTATTACTTTATTTTTTATAATATTTTTGTCATAAATAAGAAGAAAATAATGGTGTAAATTGAATTGGGTCCTAAATTAACCAGGTTCTTAAATGTGAATCGTTGTTATCGGAGGCTTTCCTGTTCAGTATTTTCTAATATAATTTATTAAATTACAACTTTAGAAATTATACTCATTCCCTACAGATACCGAGAGGATTATCGACCAAAGGCTGTTAAATTTGCTGATGGGATTTTGCCAGGAGAAGGTACCTCACCGTCAGGAGGGGAAGAGATACATTCACCTCCTCCACCTACTGTCAAGCGCAAAGAAAAGAAATTGCGCAAGAAACGCAAGGTCAAAGTCAAGATAATTAAATTGGTATGTACTCTAGGACTTGTTTATTAGAGTTAAGTAGTCCTTCAGAGCCTTGATACCTGAAACCCACATCTCCATCAATATACATGTTCTCTGTGTCATACATACTGTATCCAAACAAAACCAATTTCATCCATATTAAACACCTGTTGTAGTGTGTGTCATTCTGCTTGCACAAGAACCTTAAGCTTCTCAGCAAAGGCTGCTGTGACAGCATAGTCATGTCTCATTGCCCCACCAATAAATTTCATGTTTGCAGCTGAATTGGTGCCATACACAATGTGGCACCACCATAATTCTCTCTCTAAAACATTTACTTGTGATCCATCCACTATATTTGTAAATTTTTAGTGTAAGAAAGTTAGTTATTCTCTTGAAAATTTTATGTTACAAAGGGCATCATATGCCAGGAACAGCTGTAGCTTGCACACTGTGATTGTGGTACCAAATAGGTCAATAAGTTTCAGATGTGTTCAGCAAGTTGTTATTTTATAATACAGAGGGAGCACAGATAAATTATTTTCAGGGTTTCCACTGAAGCTCTCGCGGTAGAAGGCCCAAGAAAGATTTGTGAAGATTGGGTTTCGAAGAGTCTGACATTATTGTAGTTTAAGCCATGCAGGAAAGAGGACACAAGAGGGACTTTGATAATGGATATAGATGTATTAAACTTTAGAGAATAACTGAGGTTGGATCCATAGTTTTTATACATTCATAAACCATACAGGAAAAGTTTAAACTGCCCCAAACATAAGTTGAATTCACCTTTATGATCAGCAGCCAGTTCATAATGAAAATGTAGTACTGTATGTAATTATTATTAATATATATATATATTTTTTTTACCTAACAGTATAACAGAGATGACAACAGCGAAAATTCACCTCCTCCCCCTCCTCCTGGGTCACCACCACCTTTAGCAGCCCTGAAACTTTATCCTGGATATACACACTACAACTATACTGCTCCAGGGACAGCTGTGATATATACCCAAAAACCACAACAACCATATGGTAGGTTTTTCACTTCTTACTGAACTATTCTTAAAGGCCATAGAAAAATATGTCATGAATAGACAAAATGAAAGTTGGTTTACTGTAATTCCTCTTGCAAAACCTAAGGAATTGTTTCTCTAACTTATTCTTTTATTCCTTACTGTTAAGCAAGAGTTTGTGATTAAACAGTTCTAATCATGTTTGTTAACATGCATACTCACTAAATATATGTACTACTGTACTGTATACCAGTGAGGGAACTTCCTCCTGTAGATAGTCTTCAATACCATATCTGGCTAAGGCAACTCAAGCTCAGAAATAAAAGTTCATATGGAATTGTTTACTAAAAATATAAGTCAATTTCTGAGAAAAAATCTGATTCTTTGTTCTTAAGCTCTACAGGTCCGTCTGCTTAAGCAGCACTGCCAGGCACTCGAAATTTAAAGTTTGGCAACGTTTAAAGGGTTCAGCTGTTGCTACAGGGCATGGAATGTTATGTTTTGGGACGCTATACAATACAGTACTGAACTTGTATGCAGTACAATATGCTTCGGCAACACTACGATACGGTCTGTGGAGATGGCACGCACAGTAATTTTGTCGCGGAGTCTCCAACTGGCCACCCAGTAGCACTCACAGTGGGTGAGGCTGAGCTGTGAGCTATGTTATTGTTTAACTCATAATTTTCTTAATTTTCTTTACTCTGTTCATGCACATACATTTGTTCATACAAAATGTGCAAACAAAAGAAAAAAATTATCATCAGATCAAAAACATAAAGGGAATACAGTAAACAGTTCTTACCTGGTCTGCAGTTAGCCAACAAAAGTGGAGGAGGAAGGAGCAATCACTCTACTACACAATAGTACAGGATAATGAACAGTGCTCAATAACACACCAAAGTCACAACAGTAACACCGATTCACGGCAATAGGGATGCACAGCGATCGTCAATATACAGAGCAATACCTGTACAATATAGTAAACAGATTGCATTGTTCAAAGTCAAAGTAAACACAAGTGTAGTCATGGCCTGGGTTGGTTGGTGGCACGCTGGTAGCATGCCCCTATAATACATATACAGGTTGTACCTCTCTAGTCCGGCATTCTGTGGTCCGGAAACTCCCGTGGTCCGGAACGATTTTAGTTTGTCCAATAGGTAGATAGGCAGCTTTTTTTTCTTCTTCTTTTTTTTTTTTACTTATCAGAATTATTATTATTATTATTATTACAGAAGTATTAAATTATTGCCCCTCAGGCCCCAATGTGGGTCGGTGACCTATGCCCGGTTGGGCTAATCCCCATAAAAAAAAACAACAACAAAGCTGCGGAAATTAAGGTTTGTTTACATCCGGCAGTTCGGCTGCTCTCTCTCTCTGCTTGTCTATACAGAGTACAACATTTAACCCTTCACTATATATGAGCAGTAAATAAGTGTTGCTTTCATATTCTTATGTAGAGTAATGACGATATGTTTTCACATGCACGCACTTACATACTCGCAGTCTCACTTTTTTTTTTACCATTAATGGTTAGCTACTTATATTGTTCCATTTATTAACATTAAATAACATTACAGGTACTTCAAACAACCATATAATTTTTTTACATTAATTTTACTCCAGCTACAATCAGGGTCTTATTTTCTTCAGTTTTATATGTAGAACCAATCAGTCACTGGTTTTGTAAGCTTTAACAAAAACAATGCCGGCAGCCGTCTCGTCTCATCGTGTGTTTTAATATTCCACGTATTATTAATAGATTGTATTGTTAATTTTGCACACACAAACATTAATTCAATAAAAACAAATTCAGAAACATTAATTAAAATATATATGAACAGTAAATAAGTGTTGCTTTCATATTCTTATGTAAAGTAATGACGATATGTTTTCACGTGTGCGCACTTACATACGCGATCTCTCTTTTTTCTTTACCGTTATCGTTAGGTACTTCTATTGTTCCATTTATTAACATTAAATAACATTACTTAAAACAACCATATTAATTTTACTACAGCTACAACCAAGGTCTTATTTTCTTCAGTTTTATACGTAGAACCAGTCAGTCACTGGTTTTGTAATCAACGAAAACAATGCTGTGTCATTTCCTCGTGTGTTTTAATATTCTACGTATTATTAATGAATTGTATTGCTCATTTTGCACACATAAACATTAATTCAATAAAATAGACATTCAGTAATAAACAATAATGAATCTTTTGTACATAAGAGAAATGATGCTGTTTACATGATTATGCACGTTGGCGGGACGTTCAAACCCGTCGAAATTCAAGTTTCCGCCTTCAAAATTTTTATTTTTTTTTTTTTTGTGTGTGTGTGTGTGTTCCAATAAAATACGTTGAATTAAAAACTCGCGAAATTTGAGAAGCTACTATACGACATTTAACCCTTTAATATGTCTTCAAAGAGACCATGATGTAGAGAAAGTGGTGCTAGTGCTTCCAAGCATAAGCACAAGTCACTATCTATCCAGGAAAAGGGTGAATTTCCATGGTCCAGCACCGGTCAGGTCCCGAGGTTGCCGGACTAGAGAGGTACAACCTGTAGTAGTTTTCTAATTACAAACCTACAGTAGATATGTACTCCCTCTGGTTTTTGCTGAAAAAGCTAGATAATAATTAGTAAAATCATTTCTCAGATTCAGGTTGGCTGATTCATAGGTAGTATCTTTTATAGCTTTTTCCTCTCCAAGTGGTTTAATGTCAACCTGGAAAGTCCAACGTTGCCACGATCTCTGTGTGGGCCAGAAGACATAATACATTCGGTATTTATTTGGCACCACTTTATTTTGTTATTTCCACTTTTTTTTATATTACTCATGATTATATAATATAGGCATTCTCCGGTTTACGGAATGGTTTCACTCCTGAAAATCTTTCTGCGTTGTGAAATTTTGCATTGTGACCCCATTTTTTCCATTGACTCCCATTATATAAGTTGAGATGCATTTCTATGGAAATTTCTTGTGGCTCAAAAACGTAATGCATGCACACAATTATATGAATGAAAATTGACATACAATGATTCATTCATGATGTAACATGAAAATAAATGCACAGGTGATGGTGAGATGGGGTGGTGCAATAGGACTTACTGGGAGTTACCTCATTAATACACTTGAACTTGTGGGTCTTTTTCCACTCATCTTGAATAAGGGTACACAGTAACACAGATACATAACTGAACACAAGCTGGGGAAAGAATTCAAACTGAGCAGCACCATTGTTGTGGTGATGCTGGCTGCTGGGGAAGTGAGCCGCCCTCCAACTGTCTTGTAGCTACCCCCAGAATTCACACGAAATAAATTTTATAATTTCCACTAGTTTCTTTGTTATATATCGTGGTTTTTATGTTTGAAATTTTTTTTTTTAGATTTACCAGAATTCCATAAGGGCAAGTTTTTTTTTCCCCATATTGCAAATTTTGGGGTCATACATAATGTAATTTCAAAATTCCGGAAGACTGGATTTCTGTAACCCTGGATTCCATATCATGGGGGTTGCCTGTAGTGGATAGGTAGGTGAATGGAAAAATAAAATAATTGCTAAACAGCTAATACCTGTACAAAGTAAAAACCGTGGATACCCGAAATTCGCATATGGCAAATCGGCGGTTGGTGAGAAACTACAGTATTACATTAAGAGCATTTATTGTCAATCATTATAAAACTAGTAACAATTCTTTGTATATCCCCAACAGCCTACAACTCTGGGCAAGCCCAGGGAGCCCTGGCTGTTCCAGGTGGAATGGTCCTCCAGCAGGGTATTGGTAATCAGTCCCAAGCACCACTGGGAGCATTAGGAGGATTATCATCAGGCGTGTTCCGCTACCCCGGATATGTTTACACAACTGTGTATTCTCCCGGCCAGCAACTGCAATATGTTCTTCCAACTCCTCTGACATCTGATGCAGCTGTTTCCCCTACAAAAAAGGGCAAAAATTAAGACATTGTGTGCTTAATGTAAAGAGAATGAACTAAAAAATGCAGATGGTTTTTTAAAGATTTAAGAAACCAGCCTATAGTTTTAAGAGAATACAAAATTTAAAATTTTCTATTCATTATAATTAAAGCCTTTGATAAATTCATCTGATCTACATTATTTAGTTATTGAAAAATTAAGGACAAGAAAAAGTATTTACAGAAGAACACTATAGATGTGAATAATGTGGGTCATTGTGTTTTCATAGCCAGTAGAAGAGTATATTGATTGCTCAGTACAGCATTGGACAGGTACAGTATCTCAAAAAGTATCTGTCAGGATTGGTCCGATGACTTCTGAAATGCTACACTCAACTCATGATGTCCCGGATGGGTTGGTATGCGTGCCTCTTTGGTATACTGATCCTACTACATTTGGTAATCAAACATCATATTAATTACACTGAAATAATTACACATTGCATTAGTTACGTTAAACTAAATGCAATACCAAAGTAGATGCATGTCCCACTATCTATCATCCGTGGTTTCTCACAGTGTGGACAGATACTTTTTTGAGACACTCTACATGGCCTCTACCTCTTGTGAAGAATGAGTCAGTTAAGGAGCTTATTTGCAAGCTAGATTTCAAACGGGCCTTGAGTTATCATAAAGACCTCTGCAAAACCTCCCCTCCAAACAACTCATAGCCTAGGCAAGTTTCATCAGACTATAGCCAATGTAATCTTCTGAGTTGTTTTCTCTCAAGTATAATGTCTTGAATCTTTGCCATTTCATATCACTTTCTACACCTGTCATGTACTGAACCACTCTTCCATCTTATATCCCTTTTGTATGAGGCTTTTATACCCCTTCATCCACCCCGCAGGAAAGTGGGTGAGAGTTAAAGGTAAAAAACTTTATTCGGGAAGCAAGAATTCACTCTCTTAGATGGGCATTCATAGTACAGGTAGCCACTATTTAGGACAATATAAAGCAAGTTGGTCGTATTACTTTTAAGAAAATTACAAATATCATGTTTAGTTTCCAAATGCTAATGTTTTGTTATGTTTCCAGACAAAAATATGCATAAAGAAGAGTAATCTTTTCTTTATCTGAAGTTCTTTGAAATACTGTACATCAATTAGGTATTGAGGTATTTGCATTAAAGAGGCTTCCAATGTAGGCATTTACCGTTTGTGTGAGAGCATTGCAATTATGTTTTATCAACCCTTAAATAAGCATCTTTTGAATTACAGATACATTACTCACAGAGCCACCACACATTAAAGAACTGGAAGGCATTTAATATGATGCTCGGGAGATTAACTTACCAACAAGGCAATGACTTGAGAAAGTTCACACATTTACAAAGACTATGTGACAGTTGTATCTACTGTAAGTATGTGTGTGTGTGTAGTATGCTGCAATAGTCAAATAATTCCCAGTTGGTATTGTGTCTTGGATATTATATTATGGTATTACTGTCACTACAATCACTTTGGGAATTTCCATTGACAGCTACTATAGTAATATTTTTTTTAGTTTGATTCAATACAGTGCAGTTCCTCTCATCCTAATTCCAACTATCCTATGAATCTTTCAGGTATCCGAACTTTGTTCCCTTTGGTCCCGTTCGGTAAAAATTTTAATTTAGTCCAACAGTCCGAATGCAACCAAAATCATTGGTTCACATGTCTGCCACCAGTAGCTCTTTAACCACTTTGTTTACAATGTGCTGGGCTTTTTGGTTGGTGGAAGGTGTTTGCTCTAATTTCATGTTATAATAAACAATAAAATTGATTTATAGCCTATCATAAAATATAATAGCACTTATTTTATGTAAAAAAAAATAGCTCCTCCCACACTCAAACCATCCTCTCGATGATGCGATGCAGTTCAGCCGAGCATTCACCCAGCTTTCTCTGAGACGTGTGTGTATCATGACATCACATCGGGGTGAGGGAGCGTGGCCAGCTGGTGGGTCAGTGACGCAGTTACAGCCCACTGCCTCCACATGTACATTCACTCCACAAACATACACACCCTTGCTCTTCATTTTTTTTATTTTATTAGTGTTATACATTATTATATTTTCTTTATTTCCAAGCCGCATTAAAGTATTGTCATGATTATTCCACAACTTTTACAGTTTCATTACATGTAACAATGGCAGCATGCTGCTGTCTCATAGGCCAGTTTTTTCCCCTTCCCAGTGAATCACGGTATCATTCAACCAGATTTTGACCTAATGTTAATTATTGCTTGTTCTTGTAGGCTGTAAGTACGTCCAGGTTTCTGAATCATCATTGGTCCCGATGAGTTTGGATAAACGGAATTGCACTGTAGATATATTAATATCTTTTAGAAGTGAATATGACTGTACGTACAGTATATGAGAAATATGACTGCCATAGTGGAAGGGTAGCTTGGGTGTGTATTCTTGATAGGTTATTGTATTGTCCAGGGAAGTTTGGTGTACAGTCGTGAATCACAATCTAAAAAGTGTTCGATGTGATTTTAAACAGTCCGCTATGTTGTGTAACTTTTGAGTGCCTTAATCTTCAAGCATCTTTTATAAAATGGTTAATACAGTATAATGAATGATAGGAAGACCTAACTTTTATTGTACAGTATATAACAGTATGAGGGTGAAGACCAAAGGGAAAGAAGAAAAAATATAGTTTATATATATATAATTTTCAGGAACATAAACAAAACCTATCCATGTCCGAGCAGTTGTGTCTGATATATTTTGGAATACAGTTTAAGCTGGTATCCCCAGTGGACTGGCTGATCCCCCAACTGAGATGAAAATTACTAGGGATCATCAACCGTTTCTAATGAATATATGTACTGTATGATTCTGAAGGATGGTGGCAGTTCACTCTATATAGCTTTTGTTACTGTGCAGAAACTGTTCATACCGGTATGTACGTACAGTATATGGACTGACAGACAGACAGATAGTACCATATCTATGTCCTTGAATATTTTTTTAGTCTGAGAAATAATAATAATACATAAATATTGCTCTGGGGAAAAGTCATTGGCATTGATTTAGTGCTGTTGAAAAAGCATTTCACTAATCTCTAATATTCTACAGTACAAGGTCTCCAGCCCAAATTCCTTGGGAAAAAGTGGTGGTGTAATTACAGATGACAGTTTTTCCAATGAGTCCAGATTGTGGTCTGACCATTTCATAACCTCATTAGTTGTTTTGCATACTGGATGTAGTTAATAAAATGTTATATACTATATATATACAGTATAATGCAAAGATATTCAACCTATGGTGAAAGTTTATAGCCTTTAAAACAAATTTAGCCCAGGAATAGGTATGTTTTCATTATCGTATTGCTCACACTAGTCATAAACAAACTTATCAGGATCAGCTGATCGTGCATGGTTCTACACTTTGCAGTGCCCTATTTGGATCACTCTCAGCATAATACTTGTACTAAGTTTTTCATGTTTCCTCAGGTTACACACCTACTTGCCATTACTTAATTTATGTAGAATTTCAACCTTCTGCATCATGGCTAGTGTAATATGCTTCCTCTTTGCATCATTACACTTGGTACTGTCCCTTGGATGCACATTGGACAACATTAAAAGGGCAGAATAAGAGCAAAAACCACAAAAATGAGTGAGAAAAGAACAGAACAAACTGCCTTAAATTCAAAATAGAGATGGTAGCATATGGCCCCGACTAACGATCTGTTGAAACTCAAGTCACGGTTTGGCAGGTTTTTATATTTTGGATATATTATTTTAGATTTTTAGTTATTGGATTGGAGATCGTGTATTCTACAGTACTATCTTTATTAGAAGAAGTTAGGGTCTATACCAGGATGAAGCACTTACATTTATTATTTATTAAAATTGGGAGGATTTTATGAATTTTGTATTGTTTCATTTATAGTACACTTTTAATATACCATATGATGTTTGACACTTGCTGTTTACTACAGTCACACATTTGTTTGAATTTATTAGTCACCAAAAAATTGCATGACTTTTTCTGAGACCAAACTGCTTAATGGTAATTTGTGCAATCACGACACTTGTAAATTACAGGTATGTCTTATAAAGTGTTAATGTTAATTAAGGATTTTAAGGTCTAATGGTTGTCACAATGCTGTAAAGCAATCTCGAGAGGCTGTTAAGATTAGGTAAACAAGAACCGTTTTTGTACAAGTCCAATGTGAGGATTCAGAATTTGATGCCTAAAGTGGGGTGACACGTGCTGCATTTTCTCATCACTTTCAATATTCTCAAATCTTGTAAATAAAAAAGTTAGGTTTTCTGTTTGGTTAAGGTTACAAGCCTCTCAAGATTGCCTAATTTTATACTGTAATGTTGTATAAACAGTAGGCTGTATATAGAAGTTTTCCTACAGTTCTGTATCTGAGGTATGATGTACTTTTAAAAAAAAATTTGTATGACATTTATGACATTTCCTGCATTCACAAAAAAGACCAGTGTTGACATGTATTTGGCTATTAAAGAGGAAACTACAGTATGTTCAAATCTGGTTGTTGGTTGAGGCATTCTTGATTAAGTACAAAGACATAATTATATGTTACACCTAAATTTCAAAAGCAGAAAGTAAGATGATTATTATTATTTATTGTACTGACTTCATTTACTATAAGACAATATTTAGTTTCTCTGTGAAATTAGTACAGATATTATACAGTACATGTTATTTGTATTTAGTGCATTCACTACTGTGACTTTAAAAAAATTCATTCTTTCATTGTATGTTATGATTTGAAACCAAACTTTAGGTACAGTATACTAATTATTTTTTGTTCTGCTGGTTTGACCTGAATCCTTACAACAGGACAGAGTTCTATATACTGTACTGTAACTACATCTACAAGTTAAGGATGCGAGTAGGTGTGTTGATATTTCTACCTGCTGTCTTTGGGCTTTCCTATCACTTTTCTACATATGACTTGTAGTACAGTACTCTTGTCTATTATTTCCCCCTTTCTTAAAGGCTTCTATGCCCCTTGATCCACACCACACAAAGTGGAAGAGGGGTAAAGCCAGTAGATGATTATTCCTGCTGTCCCCATTTTTTCTTATTGCCTGAATTGTTACAGTAGGAAAGACAAAAGGGCTCAGGCCATCCAAACATGAAAATACAGTACTGTATATACTTCCATAAGAAAATAAAGAAAAGAATAATTTTTTTAGTTGAATGATATATGTACAGTAAAACATTTAGGTATACACTGTATTGTATTTGGAAGGGATACCAGTACTGTATAAGAATGTGCATTGGAACATTAGAACAGTACAGTTTTGTGTTGTATATGATCAATGAGCTACTGTGTGCCTGTAAATACACAAGTACCCCTGTAAATGGATCTGTTTTGGTGGTTCCTATTGACATTGTACAGAGCATAGTACCCCAGATGTAGTACACAATTATGCTGGGCTGCAAATCATGGACTTGTGTCATCATTCAGAGGGGGAAAATTCAGGATTTCTGTATGTATATATTAAGAGAATGTGTATGGCTTTGTTTTTATAGTTCAGTAACACTGTATAGGCTTATACTTCAGAAGTAAATAGTTTTGCATGTATTTATAGATGTTTATGGGTAAGTGTTCAAAATTAATTACCGTATGCGTTTATAGTGGGAAAATATTATATGGAATTAATTAGTTAAAAATGCACATAATATATATCTTTCATTGGACCTATGATTAATGACGTTGCTTGCATAGCTTTGAGGTATAAAGGGATCATTGTCTGGTGTGGTATGGTGCAGGTGAGCTTCACTCATCCTAACAACAATACACAGGGAAGAAAAAATACATAACTAGGGGTCCATCCCTGGGTATATAATATTTTGTGTATGAAATTTTCAATGGGAAGTGTCTTGCACATTGCTGTTATGATTTGTACCTGTGGGTGAAGTTTGCATGTTTGTTCAGTATTTGCAATAGATGAATGATTCAACTTTATTCAAACTGGATTAAAGGCAATGAAATGCAAAGCAAAGGAAAAACTACAGGGTATCAATCCTCTGTACGAGTTGGGTGTACTGTACAGTTGAGGTGTGGTTGGGGTCACGGATCAGGACACCAAGACAGACAATTTCAGAGAAGTAATGTCCCTTTTGTAGTAAGCACTGGTGTGCTGACAGCACCATGTTCCTGGGAACATGTATTTTCTAATATTTTGTTCAACTGCTTTATTAATATCTTAGTCTGATAATATTCTATCCTAAAGATAATAGGAAGTGAAAACTACTAGTAATTTCTAATGTAAATTGTAGAAAGATAATTTTATCTTTTATTATAATCTAACTTTAAAAGGATTTACATGCAGCTGAAAATTCTTCTCTGATGTATGTTCTTTAACTGTTGTTTTCTGTAAAGAAAATAATTTATATGTTCTTTTTTGTCATAATTTTTTTGAGGCCAAAAAAAAAATCAACATCTACAGTATTTGAGAATTATTAGAGCTTTTCTGCAGGTACTTTACAGCAAGTACAGTATTGTGGGTGTCATGTCTCACAGTATTGAAACTTATCCTAAAACCTTGTAAATATGGGGTTAAGCAGATGATGAATGTTACAATAAAAGTTACTGTTGACATTTGTTTTCATTTTCTTCATTTTGTAAAAATGCAAAAACATTTAACATATTTTCTCTCCAATTTTGGAAAGCTTTAGTTTGTGTAAAATGTCATCAGTACGTACTTGGAGCCATATAATAGCTAGTTCTCGATGAGCAATTGTAACAGTATCATAACCAGTTACAACTCTATATAGGCAAATAATGTTTCATAAAAAAAAAATACTTATGAGAATTGATGTGATGTGGAGGGTATACCAGGTAGATACTGTACAAGGCTTTTACAGTAGAACACAGAAAAACACATCTGTCACAGCAAATAAAAGACCAACTTGTGTTGCTATTACTTCTAAACACCCTGTGGTGAAGCTGGAAAAGTTTGCAAGAGAAAGCAACAAAATAGTCATATCAAATACATACCCTTGGCCTATACAGTACTTTGGGGAGACACTTAAAAATAATAGTTGTAACAAGGAAGTACAGTAGGCTTCTACGCCCTTAACTCATGAGACATAAACGCAAGCATGAACTTAGCATGTTTCCCTGTTGGGCGCTGTAAACGCTTCTGTGCTTCACCTTACACAAGGATGTAGGGGGGTGCCCAATAAATGAAAAAAAAAAGGAAGTACAATACAGCACAGGTAATAGCAGTCATGGCAACACAAGGTGAGTCTTCTTACAGTAATATTACAAAGGATAACTGGGATGTAATTTTGAACATTGGAAACATTGGAACGGATAGTCGGATTATATCTCAGCCCAGATACACACTAGGGTGGTTAAGTTAAAAACCAGCACGGGGTACACCACTTGTCCAACAGTATATTGTACAGTAGTGAAATTATACCCAATAGAACAGGACGTAGGTATAGAACATCATCTTCAGACAAAGGAGACTGATCAATGTGGAGTTGGAGTTAATTCCCGCCCACCAAGACAGGCTGCTTTGGGTTCAGCTAATCTTTGGTGATCAAAATTTGCTTTAGGACTTTTGTAAACAATGTATATAATGCACTGTATATTTTGCCACGTGGATTAATATTTTATTTATTTTCTTTGCTGCTTGGGACTACAGTATGTCAAAACTGTAATTTACTGTTTTGACAGTAAACACATACTGTACTTAGTTTAGATATTTCTGTACTGTATATTGTTTGATAATAGGGATTGTGATTATTATATTAGCAATGAGAATTAGCTTAAAGCTTGGTGGATCTCCTTATTGTTTTCTTTAATGCTCATGCGTCATTAGTCTCTTGTTCGACTGCTTCTTGCCATACATTTTATCAGTATATTTTTGCTCGACTTGAACTAACCATTACACAAACGCCAGGCCTATACTGGAAATCAAATCCAAGTACAGATGCATAGTGTAGGGACCAAAGGACATAAAAATGTTCGAAGGACCAACTTTATCATTATTAATAAAGGGTTCAACAAAAGATAAGATATATTAAAGCACAAATCACCTTGTCTGACTACCACATATTGGTCATATATTTAGAGGAATATACTGATAGTTTGTAGAGGAAAGCATCCATCTAAATTTATGGCAGGAAGCTGTTGAACAAGGGACTTGTAGCACTGGATCCAGGAAGAAAACTCGGGCTACGATTGCAAGTTTATTTGTGTGGCGAGAAGAACTGTGCTCAAGCGCGGAGCAAAGAGTGAGTGACTGTTCCGAGGCCACCCACGAATATACATACCGGCTGACTGAACAAAGCTGTCTCGGCTGAAGTTCAGCCAAGTCAGCCAGCCGACTCAACAACAGTTAAGACAGACTTATTCTAGCAAATGAATGGTAGTAATATCATGAAACAAAAATATCTTTCATCAGTTACTATTTCAGTCAACTATAAATGGTACTGTAATAGAAATTAATAGATTTACTGGTTATAGCACCTCAGTGCTTTCCTATAGACTGTCAATCATGATTGACAATCATTGTGATTGTGCAATAATTTTGATTGTGTATGGTTATGATTGAAGGCTTGTGCAAGTGATTGAAGGATATTGTAGCAGTTAACTCTCCCTACATATTCTCTGCCTCCTCGCCTCAGGCAATCAGCAGCGAGTTCCATACCACAGCCTCTGTCCTTGAATTGCTTTCTGACTGGCCACCTGCCGTCCTTGCCCAGCCAATCAGCGGAACCTATCATCTCACACCCCTGATCCTGAGTAGGCAGGATTGTATAAATACCCCCTCCCTCACTGGAAAGGTCATTTCAACTCAACGCTCTCAAGCCGACAACACCTCCTCACCTCACAGCAACTCCCCAGCATTGCATTGTATATACAATATACTGTACATGGATTTAACGTTATTCTGAGTTTCCTTTCTCACCTCCATCCTGAGTGCAAGA
Source organism: Homarus americanus (assembly GCF_018991925.1). Classification (NCBI taxonomy): domain Eukaryota; kingdom Metazoa; phylum Arthropoda; class Malacostraca; order Decapoda; family Nephropidae; genus Homarus; species Homarus americanus. The sequence goes on along the minus strand of NW_024747997.1, from coordinate 723,148 downwards.
TCTCCTTTATGTACGTGTATATGTGGTCCTAAAGAAAGAGAAATTTAACACAAAAGAAAGAAATTTGACTAACTGCAGCACATACTCACACTACAATTGGCGAACGCGGAGTGACGCACTCACACAGGATGGATGAGAAACGGGTCTCTCTCCCAGTCTTCAACCACAACATGTGGAGGCAGCTCAACACCTACAGATGTTGCTCTGGTCTGTTCCTTGCCCACAGAAGTCGCCACGCACGTCTCAGAAGTCGTCACTCAGCCTCCAGATGACAACAAATACGCAGCTCTACGAGATGCCCTCAAATGGCGATACCAGCAACCTGGCACCAGTCTCCTGCAAGAACTGTCAAGTCTCTCCCTCGGCAACTCAACGCCCTACATCTTTGGGACGAGGTGCGGAGACTGAACTCCCGCCACACATAAAGGCTTCCTGACACTGTCCTGCGCCAGCTTCATGCTCAGAAGCTCTCTGCAGAAGTTCATCTCGCCCTGTCAGCACTGGACTACTCTACAACTTCGGCGACCTACACTGCCATGGCAGACAGAGTATTCTGCCACGGCAAACAGAGTATTCCATGAATACACTGCTGTGCGCCATGCTGCCGCAGACAACTCAGTGGCCACGCCATCACTTAGCTCCGGTCTCGTCGACCAGATCAATGCTCCTCAGACGAGGAACATCTCACAAGACATGAGGGACCTGCTACAGTCTCTACATCACAGGATGGACACCCTCAAGCAGCTCTGCTCCTACAAGCCTGCTGCTGCCCCTGCCCCACGCACAGTGTTTAACCAGCCCCGACGTTTTCGTCATGCCTCAGACGCCGCTGCCAGCCCCCCAGCACAGTGCACCAACCCTCTGCTGGTACCATCAACGCTTCAGTGCTAACACTAGGCGTTGTGAGGCTCCCTGCAACTACTCGGGAAATGACGTCGACGGGGATTAGTAGACGTCACAACCCCCGCCACTTCAGGCGTCTCACTGCTGCATATCACCGACCACATCTCCGGCAGGAAATTTCTCGTTGACACGGGCATCGGTCATCATCATCCCTCCCTCACCACGAGACAAATCGAAGCAACCCTCATATGACCTGTTCGCCGCCAACGGTACCCCCATTGCCTCCTATGGCGCACACATCCTTGCCTTAAATCTTGGTCTTCCCAAGACTCTGCGCTGGTCCTTCGTGGTGGCAGACGTCTCTCAACCCATCCTTGGCTTCAACTTCCTCACCTTCCACAAGCTCGTCGTCAACCCAAGCAACCTCTGCTTTATCCACGAGCTTACATCACACACGATCCAGGGTACACGTACTGCGGTCACCGACACCATCACCTGCCTCTCGCTGTCCAACGAGTTCTCCCCCCCCTGCTCAAGGAGTTCAATGAACTTTTCTCACCCCGAGTCTCTCCACCACCAGCTATGTAGGGAATCTTCAACCACATCGAGACTACAGGACCTCCAGTCTTCTCACGCCCTCGCCGCCTTCGCCCTGGGCTCCTGAATGCAGCCAAGGCGGAATTCAACAGACTCCTGCAAGACAGCATCATTCGACCTTCAAAAAGTCCCTGGGCATCTCCTCTTCACATGGTTCAAAAGCCACCATCCGATGACTGGAGGATATGTGGCGACTACAGAGCCCTGAACCTCGTCACCAAACCTGACAGGTACCCTATCCAGCATGGCCAGGACTTCCACCACAAACTCCACAGCATGACCATCTTCTCGAAGATCGACTTGGAGCGTGCCTTCCACCAGATTCCAGTGGCACCTGCAGATATCCAGAAGACTGCCATCACCACCCAGTTCGGTCTCTTCGAGTATGCATACATGAGTTTTAGATTACACAATGCAGCTCAGACCTTCCAGAGGTTCAGTATCTAAAACAACGATCTGTGCAGGTGGGGGTCGATATGCTCCGAAATTTGACGTGTGACTAGTGACATCTTGGGGGGGGTGTTGGCATGCCTGTCCTCACCCACCACCATTCAGTACCCATCACAGGAGGTGTGTTGCCATATGGGAATAATTTTATCAGTTATATATGAGATTATTGTCTCACAGTATAGGAAGACAGTTGTTACCACTCCTGATATATGGCTCACATAGTAATGTAGCATACACGGGCTATGATTGCAGTGCATGATTCGTTTTGACGCTTTATTGCCATCTAATAATCGAATCATGAGACTGAGTTCACTGATTATGAACTTGGTTCACGAGACTCCATTGCCGGTTATGAACCATATCAGAGCCAACATGTGATGATTTTATGTTTCTCCTGCCATTCGTCATGGAAACCTCACAGGAAATGCAGGGAGCCATTGTCGCCCGGAGGGTCGGTGTCCACCGGAATACCGCCTCTCTATGGATTAGACGATACCGCGAGACTGGGGTTACAGCTGATCGGCAACAGAGCGGCCAACTGCGCAGCACTATCCCGGAGGAGGACCAGGTTGATTGGTTTTATTTGTAATCATGCCGTAATGTAGGATAAATATGTGGTAAACATAAGGGTATAAAACAAGAACAAAAATTTCCACGACTAATATCTATTAGTAGGGCCTACATTTATTTGTGGTATTTCACTTAACCAGGCCATAGCAGCTGCTTTTGATGACGACCCGTTCACAACCGCTGCGAGCACACGCGATGACCTGGCCCATGCAGCACTCAGACAGTCCGAAACCAGCATCACTCCACTGGGCATCACGGTCGTAGAGCAACATGCAAGCAAATGTTGAGTGAACTCCACATGGAGGCCAGAATGGAATACGCACTTCAGTGTGCTGACAAGGAAGACAGCTTTTGGGACAGTAGTATTTTGTGACGAAAAAACTTTTGCACTGATGGTCCCACATCTAAACGATATGTTTGCGATATGTTTGGTGGATGGGCAATAGCAGGTAGCTCTTTTTTGCAGTGCGTCAGCGGGTGTCCATGTGTGTCTGTTTTTTCCTTTGATTATATTGTATTTGAATATACTGTTTTATATATTACTGTATATGCTATTTCTTCCTCAGTTATACTATTGGTATATTCTAATATATTATATTACAGTATTATTTTCTGATATATTATACTCATAATATGCTATCAGATTCAAGGCAAGACATGTGGTGAAAGGCAAGAGGAGTGGCAGGGTCAGTGCTGGTCTGTTTGGATGGGTGCACGCAGGAGGTGTCGGTCAGCTGGTTGATGTTGGCGAGGGGAGGTTCACCGGCCAGAAGTATATTGACGTGTTATAAGGGGCTCTTCTCCCATCCGTTGAGGCAATGCTTTTTCCTGCGGGAATACCCTTCTATCTCGTGCAGGATAACAACCCCATCCATGCGTGTCGAGCAGTTAGGGAGTGGTTTGCCCGACATCCCTATATAACCCTTTTGCCACAGCCACCTTGATCCCCGGATCTCAACCCCATCAAGCATGTTTATGCAGCCATGATAAAATACATGCCGGATATGGGACGTTATCTGACCCGCGACGCTGTTGTGACTACAGCATTACAGGTGTGGGAGCATCTAAGAAGCTGTGAGGGATGCGATCTAACATCCGTGCTGGTGGCATCCATGCCTCGCAGGTTTAATGCCGTTATAGCGGCAGGAGGTGCTTATACAAAATACTAACCAAATAAAAAAGATAACCAATTCATGTGTTCATTTCCTATACTGTATTTGGGTATTCATGGAAAACGACACAATAGTACCACACATTGCTGACACCATATCAGATGCTTATCAATATGAGGAGAGATAATATACCATTACAGAACAATACTGTTTAGAGGGGATGATAACCAATTGTTGGAAAATATAGGCCACTACCGAAATGGAAGGTCAAGCTTTCACAGGTTCTGTAAAGTAGTAAACTTACTTAACAAATTTTTCTTTGTTTAATTGTGAAATTAAAATATATCAGTGCGAGTGACTTCATAAGGCTTTTTACATTATTATGAACATGATTAATGAATACGACAGAAAATATCACAATAAATCAACATAAGGCATCCACACTAATGCAGGGCTACCAACCTCCGGCCCGACCATCCTCATATAACAATATTTATCATCCATGGTCTCATATTGTTTCCCACAAAGTATGCACAGATAGTTGTTTTAGTTACTGTACATGGACCACATTCTTCAAGAATAACTGGGTTTAGTCAATTACTACCACTGCTTCGTCGCCCAGGCTGTTAACATCCTCGCTCCTCTCCACCATCTTCTCAAGGGACTCCCCAAGACATCTCACAAACCTCTCATATGGACTCAAGAGACTTTTGCAGCATTCACCACTATCAAGCAGCATATCACATGCCTTACCCTGCAGGTGCACCCTGCCCCCAACGCCAAGATCACTCTCACAACAGACGCTTCTTCTACTGCCGTGGGCACCGTCTTACAACAGGAGATCAACGGAACTCTCATGCCCATTGCCTTCTTCTCACAGCAGCTTCAACCACCTCAACTTAAGTACAGCGCCTTCGATCGAGAGCTCCTGGCCATATATCTTGCTGTCATGCATTTCCAGCACTTCCTCGAGGCCTGTCAGTTCACCATCTTCACTGACAACAAGCCCCTTGTCCACACCTACGCTTCAGCCTCCAAGACACATACACTTCGTGTTCTTTGCCAATTGGCTTACATCTCGGAGTTCACCAGCGACATCCAACACGTCAAAGGCAGTCACAACGAGATCGCCGACACCCTCTCTAGTTGTATATCCAGCATTCTTCCCTCATCTCCACCCACGGATTACAGACAGCTCGCCGCAGCTCAAGAAAATGACAAAGACCCTGCAGCATACAAGACATCTCCCTCAGGTCTCACCCTCCAGGAACTCCCCATTCCCAGCACGAACATCAAGTTGTGGTGCGACATGTCCTGTGGGCAGCCTAGATCGTTCGTGCCTCACATCCACTGCCGTGCCATCTTCGACCGCATCCATGGTCTCAGTCACCCAGGTGTACGGGCCTGTAGGGTTATTAGATATTGGTTCACACTCAGGATGGGTTGGAGAAAGGAAAATTGGATGTACAATGCAGCTTGGTGCTGGGTAGGCAGCATGGTTACAAGCATTGAGTAGAGAGAGCTGGTTGGTGAGGGTGCCCAGAGGAGGGCACGCAGCTTGAGGGACGCCAAGGTCGCCGGCGGGAGCGAGAGCCGCCAGGCTGGAGCGGAGGAGGAGGAAGTGTTGCTTGCTGGTGGCCGTAGGTAGAAAGAGAGTGGTCACGGCGGGGTGAGGTCTTATAAGGCAGGGGTAGGCGTGGGTTGATAGTTGACCCCCGCTACGTCAGGCGGCACTGGAGGCGCAGGCTGGGGAATTCGAAGAGGGTCGGCTACTCAGCGACAAACGGCGTTTGTAGGGGAGGAATCCACTACAATACTCCCCCTTCCCTCCAGGCAGTGCAGAAGACTTGTTGTCGGCAGGGTTGTATGCCACATGTGATACATAATGGCGGGGGCGTGGATGAGCTGGCCGCATGGGAGACAACTTTGTCTAGATACACGAGATCTGTGGGAGAAGAGAGGAAGAAGGAGGGTTGTGGAGGCAAGGAATGTGGTGCTTCTCTCGCTGCAGGTACAGAGTCCTCAGTAGCGCCTGGTGGGGTGTGTGGGTCCGCGTCAGGAGCAGGGGCCGTGTCAGGAAGAGGGTCCATGACAGCAGCAGGGTGCATGACAGCAGCAGGGTCCATAGCAGCAGGGTGCAGGACAGTAGCAGGGGGTACCTGAGGGAGAAAAGAGGAATGTGTGGGTCCACGTCAGGAACAGGGGGCGCGTCAGGAGGAGGGTCCAGGACAGCAGCAGGGGGTACTGCTTGCTGGGCCGGGGGCGGCGTCTGAGGCAGGACGGGTGTGTTGGGGTCGGTAGGACGCGGTGCTTGGGGCAGGAAGAGGAGCGGCTGTCTGCTTAGAGTAGCAGAGCTGCTCTAGGGTGTCTAACCTGTGGTGTAGAGACAGTAGTTGTAGAGCCGATGAGAACTGCCTCTGCGTGGCTAAGCCAGTCTTCCATGTTGATTGAAGACTGGGAGAGTGGTCAGTTTCTCCTCCATCCTGTATGAGTGCGAATCTCCGGGGGTCACCTTTTGTAGGGTTATGAGTTATTGGTTCACATTCAAGATGGGTTGGAGAAAGGGAACTCACAATGTGCTCTCTGTATACATATTGTATTGGATGTACAATGCAGCTTGGTGCTGGATAGGCAGCATGGTTACAAGCATTGAGTAGAGAAAGCTGGTTGGTGAGGGTGCCCAGAGGAGGGCAAACAGCTTGAGGGACGCCAAGGTCGCCGGCGGGAGTGGGAGCCGCCAGGTTGGAGGAGGAGGAGGAGGAAGTGTTGCTTGCTGGTGGCCGTAGGTAGAAAGAGAGTGGTCACGGCGGGGTGAGGTCTTATAAGGCGGGGGTAGGCGAGGGTTGATAGTTGACCCCCGCTATGTCAGGCGGCGCTGGAGGCGCAGGCTGGGGAATTCGAAGAGGGTCAGCTACTCAGCGACAAACGGCGTTTGTAGGGGAGGAATCCACTACAGGCCTCCCAGCACCTACTCAAGCAACGTGTCGTCTGGCCTGCCATCAAGGGCAACACTCGGAAATGGGCTGCCCAGTGCCTGGCCTGCCAGTCCTCTAAGATACATCGACACACACGGGTTCCCTTAGAAACCTTTCCTGTACCCAAAGGTTGCTTCCAGGTAGTGCACGTCGACATCGTGGGACCTCTTCCAGCAACCTGTGGCAACACCATTATTTTCACTTGCATTGACCGTTTCACCAAGTGGATAGAAGCCATTCCCATGCCTAATGCTACAGCAGAGTCAGCTGTCCACGCTTTCCTGTCTGATTGGGTTTCCGCTTCGGTCCTCCCACAACTGTCATCACTGGACTGTCATCATTGACCGAGGAGTTCAGTTCGAGTCACAACTCTGGCATAGTCTCCTGCAGTTCCTCGGCACTACCAGGCACCGCACTACTGCTTATCACCCTCAGTCCAACGGCATGGTAGAGCAGATTCATCCCATCAGCTAAAGGATGCCATCAAGGCACAGCACGACCCCTACAGCTGGACGGATGCTCTACCCTCAGTGCTCCTTGGCATCTGCGCATCACACAAAGAAGACATGGACTGCAGCCCAGCGGATCTCACCCTAGGCGAACCCCATCACCTCCCCGGGGACTTCTCACCTACTCCTGACCCTGCCCACCTCACTCCTGCTGTCTGTCACGACCTACTGCAAACACTACTGTGGGGTTATGTGATGTTTGGGTTCACACTCAGGATGGGATGGAGAAAGGAAACTCACAATGTGCTCTCTGTATACATGTTGTATTGGATGTACAATGCAGATTGGTGCTGAGAAATGGCAGCGTGGTTACAAGCGTGATGTAGAGAGAGCTGGTTGGTGAGGATGCTCAGAGGAGGACCAGCTTGTGGGTCGCCATGCTCGCCGGCGGGAGCGAGGACCGCCAGGCAGCGGAGGAGGAGGAGGATGTTTTGCTGGCTGCGGCTGTAGGTAGAAAGAGCAGTCACCACGAGGTCAGGTCTATTATAGCGGAGGTAGGCGTGGCTTAATAGTTGACCTCTGTCATGTAAGGCGGCGCTGGTTGACCTAGACCACGAGGCATACACTGGGGAATTCGCGGGGTCGGCTACTCAGCGACAAACAGCACTTGTAGGGGAGGTATCCACTACAATACTCCCTCCTTCCCTCCAGGCGGTGTAGGAGACTTGTTGTCTGCAGGGTTGCATGGCACATGTGAGGCAGAACAGGCAGTGCATGCCACATGTGAGCCATAACGGCGAGGGCGTGGATGAGCCGGCCGCTAGAGGAGACAACTGTCTAGATACACAATATCTGTGGGAGTAGAGAGGGAGAAAAAGGGTGTGTGGAGACGATGAATGTTGTGCTTCCTTCACAGCAGGTACAGAGTCGTCAGATGCGCCTGCTGGGGTGTGTGGGCCTGGGTCAGGAGCAGGGGCTGCGTCAGCAGGAGCGGAGGAGAGTCCGTGACAGCAGCTGGGTCCACGACAGCAGTAGGGTGCAGGACAGTAGCAGGGAGTACCTGAGGGAGAAAAGAGGGGTGTGTGGGTCCGCATCAGGAGGAGCGGCAGGGGGTACTGTTGGGCCGGGGGCGGCGTCTGAGACAGGACGGGTGTGCTGGGGTCGGTAGGACGTGGTGCTTGGGGCAGGAAGAGAAGCTGGTGTCTGCTTGGAGAAGCAGTGCTGCTCTAGGGTGTCTAACCTGCAGTGTAGAGACAGTAGTTGTAGAGCCGATGAGAGCTGCTTCTGTGTGGATAAGCCAGTCTTCCATGTTGCTTGAAGACTGGGAGAGTGATCGGTTTCTCCTCCATCCTGTGTGAGTGCGAATCTCCGGGGGTCACCATTTGTGGGGTTATGTGATGTTTGGGTTCACACTCAGGATGGGATGGAGAAAGGAAACTCACAATGTGCTCTCTGTATACATGTTGTATTGGATGTACAATGCAGCTTGGTGCTGGGAAGTGGCAGCGTGGTTACAAGCGTGATGTAGAGAGAGCTAGTTGGTGAGGATGCTCAGAGGAGGACCAGCTTGTGGGTCGCCATGCTCGCCGGCGGGAGCGAGGACCGCCAGGCAGCGGCGGAGGAGGAGGAGGTGTTGCTGGCTGGTTGGTGTAGGTAGAAAGAGCAGTCACCACGAGGTCAGGTCTATTATAGCGGAGGTAGGCGTGGCTTAATAGTTGACCTCTGTCATGTAAGGCGGCGCTGGTTGACCTAGACCACGAGGCATACACTGGGGAATTCGCGGGGTCAGCTACTCAGCGACAAACATCGTTTGTAGGGGAGAAATCCACTACAATATGACAGGCAGTTTCTGCATTCAAGGCTACTGCCCCACGCCAGCCTTCTTTCCTTGTGGTTATCAGCATATATATATATATATATATATATATATATATATATATATATATATTTCATAGATCACAAAGCGTGGATAAATAAATCTTGATAAAATCACGGGAAAAGGGAAACAACGGAGTACCTTAGCTTTCGTCTTTACTCAAGACATCTTCAGAGGCAACTAGATTACATGTAATGAGTAAAGGCGAAAGCTAAAAATTCCAAATATTATATATATATATATATATATTTCATTAGCCAATAAACACGCGGACTTCACATACAATCAACATCTCAACCCCGCCAGATTCGAACCACGGCCCACGAGCCCTTGACTGTGACCGGAGAACGCTAACCGCTGGACCACCAGGATACTAAAAGCAGTCCTAAACTCTGTTATATTTCACATAAAGCCTGTTCAACAGGCTTATGGCGTTCCCCGGTCACAGTCATGGGCTCGTGGGCCGTGGGTTCGAATCCTGGCGGGTTGAGATGTTGATTGTATGTAGAAGTCCGCGTGTTTATTGGGCTAATGAAATATATATGGATCCTCGTGTTTCGAAGCCGGGTTTGGTAAAACGTTACTCTGACCACCTACGTGATACGGGTAGTCTCCATTAGAGGTTCACGGCGCCATAAGCCTGTTGAACAGTCTTTGTGTGAAATATAACAGAGTCTCGGACTAGTTTTGGTATCCTGGTGGTCCAGCGGTTAGCGTTCTCCGGTCACAGTCATGGGCCGTGGGTTCGAGTCCTGGCGGGATGAGGTGTTGATTATATATATATATATATATATATTTATTTATTTATTTATTCATCTATTTATTTTGACAGCTCCGGCATCTTAAAAATTGGTACTCCAGCACTGGTTATGAATAACAATGTATTTTATTACTCTTGTGCATTATGCAGAAGACCCGACAGCAGCACCCTTATCCACTACCTCCTAAGATGTCCCCACACACAACGCTTCCGTGACGCCTGCTGGACCACCACTCCACGACCCCCTGACGGAGACACGATGATCCTCCCCATACTGGCCAGATATTTGGTAAATAATATTGATTATGTGTTAAAGGAATATCCTTCCTTCCTTAGGCTTTAGTAAGCCCCTTTATAATATTTATACTGTATATACTTGTCACACTTGCCAGATGCTTCTGGTGTCATTGTACAGGGGTACCTAGTGACAGCACTAGGATCCCGCTTCCTCTATCAAGGAATAAACAATTGAAATTGAAATTGTATTTTATTAATAAGACCATCTTAAGTTGGGGATATTCCAAGTTGGGGTGTGCCGTCAGAGCCTTGTGTTTGTTTACATCGAGACGAATGTAAGGGCGTCTGGGCCGGCAGTGAAGGTACAGTAAGTGAAGGATAGATTAATATTCACGTTGATAGGCAGATTATATTCAGTAAATTCGTCATACATGTTCATATTAATTCAGCGTGTACATAGACAGGGCAGGGTTACGATGTACAATGACAGTACAGGTAATACTTAGACGTCAGACTCGAGGGGAAGGAGCCAATGTCAGAGCTGATCTCTAACGTTGGCGATATTAAAGCCGATGCACAACTGTAAGGGCGGCGATTCCTACTCACACTGCCCACCCTTATCTTACTTACTTACGTTCACTGGTTACCACTTAACCTCGGTTCCTTTTGGTAGCATGGCGAGGGCCTGCACGTGGGTATAGTAATTTTGATATCAAGTCACTTGGACGGAAACATAGGTGAACTACTGTGGTGAAAAATGAACACTACTAAAATACTCAAAGAACAGGTTTATTAATATGAAATACAAAGGGACAAAGATATTAACATACCACTCCAAGGTGCAACTCCTCGGCTTACTCCACTGCACTTACTCAGATCCTGTACTCTTACTACACATAACCTGACTGGTGTTACATTACAGTACATAGTTACATGACAACTCCTGGCTTCTCTTAACTGCCAATCCAAGTGGGTACTTATTTCACCCACATTACTGGTGATATATTTCATTACATACATGACAAACTTACAGATGATACTTCACTCACTGAAACCAACTCATACATGGGTCCACTACCCAACATGGGATAATTATTTCCAATTAATTATCCCCAAACATATACATCAAACACTGTGGGCCATAAATGCCAGGAATGCGTCCCAGGGTAGGACACTGGGGCTCACGACCGTTGCTGTGATCGGTGGAAGCCAGACACATGGCTAACTATCCACCGGCTCCGAGCGACCAGTGGGTGTTCAATTAAGCCTTCCCCTGTACCTGTAGACAAGTTGGAGAGGACGCGTCACAGAGGAAAGCATGGTGGTTCAAACACAAACAACATCTCTCGTCTAGCAACGTCAGACGACATTTACTTTATAATACTTCTCACACTGGGTAAATGACAATTACACTGTCACAACATGAACACTGATAATTCACTACAATTGACTAAATCAAACTGAATGGTTATATCGGCGGGATAACACAGCTACATACCTGTAGACAAGTTGGAGAGGACGCATCACAGAGGACGACTCTCTACTCGGCAGTGGTTCATATACCCCTGAGTTGCCAGCGATCGCTACTCACGCAATGACAGAAATCACAAACAAACCAACTGTCACTCATTCAAGGATGACCCTCAGTTGACATGGGTCTGGCGAATTACTTGAGTTGATTTACACAGACTAATCCAAGATTGAGCTTGCCAGGAAAAAGTGGAATAAAAAACGCATTGACAACTGTGTTCGAAAGCTGGACTTACTGGGAGGGATCATGAGTATAAGCGTCGATGGGGAAAAACACGTCTCTTCTTAAGAATAGCTTACCCACTCATGTTTTGCGTTCGTGGAGTATAATAAGAATCATTAGTGTTAAAACCGACTAGCAGTCAACGTGACCATGACACAACAGCCAACTTTAATCTTGTGGTAATGGCATATATACAGTACATAATGACAGTATTATTTTATTTTAGGACATAGCGAGCCCCAAACTTATAAACTAATGAAACATTTAGGGTATCTTTGCATTAGTGCACACAACTTACCTACCCCAAATCTATTATCATATTCGATAAAGACGTCCAATTTTTTGTGTCAATTTTCACTAATGCACTGGGGCCGGATACTCAAAACACCTCATAGGTTACATATATTAGCGAGATACAATACCATATATTGCAGACTCCTCACAGTCCCGTTAATTTAGCATACTCAAAATTTAATTACAGTTCCTTAGGCAGTCCATAAGTTATCATAACTCTAGTGTTTACCCTGTAAATTAAGTTCTCTTATCGGAAGGTAGATGACAGTGCAGGAGCTAGTTGGCCAATCAGCGCTCAGTTAACAAAATCATCAACCAATCACAAGAGAAGGAGAAATCAGCTGAGAGCGATGCACTTGATATTAGTTTGTAAACAAAAGATGGGAGGACAACCACCTGAAGAAACGACCAAATTTCAGTGAGACTGAAGTATGCACCATGGTGTGTGAAGTATGCACCATGGTGTGTGAAGTATGCGCCATGGTGTGTGAAGTATGCGCCATGGTGTGTGAAGTATGCGCCATGGTGTGTGAAGTATGCGCCATGGTGTGTGAAGTCGCCAAAAGAAAGAAAATAATTTTAGGAAAATTTAGCCTAGAACATGATGTTTTCCTTTCAATGTTTGGGTCATTTGGACTGAATTTTCTTCAAGTTTATACAAAAAACAACAATTTAAAACCTGAAAATATAACTGATTATCCGTAAATTTTCTTAAATTAATACTCTACCCTATGATACTGTTTATAAAAAGTCTGGAACTAGACCTAAGGTAGCTGCTACACAAAGTGTATCACTGACAGCCTGATACCAAAAAAAAACCATGTACACATTCTCTAACCTAACCCAACATAAAATAACATAACCAAACCAAACCTAACCTATAACCTATTGGTATAATTCCTCATGTTATAACTAAATTGAGTAGGCCCCACGTTTAAACATTTATTTGCCTAAGAATGAAAAAGGAGTTTTATATGCCCCTATTAATCAAGTTAATTGCAATCCATATTTTATGCATATCATTTAATTTTGGCTAACCTTTAGAGCCTTTCATGTTATCATAAGCCATATACATAAGAAAATAGGCTAAGGCTATTGGTTGCATATTAGAAAACTAGGCGAAGTCTTGGTAGGAATATTCACTTGACCTCATATTTGGCTTTCATAACTGAGGGATATTTATGGCTATACAACATTAATAAGTTCTATCTGCAAGTTTACTCAGTCATAAAACATATTTTTACCCTAAGTGTGAACAATACAAACCTTCTGTTTTGGTAAAAAATACTTTATAATTTGTAAGAAGACAAAAGATGCGTCTCTTCCAAACTGAGACAAATACAAACACTCAAGCCGCTTATTATGGCAACAAACATTTTACGAAAAAGACAAAGTGAAATCTTATATTTCAGTATGTTGATGTACAAAACATTTTCTTCAGTATTCTATGATAAAACAAGTCTAACAAGCATTATTACAACATACAGTGACCCCTCGTTTAACGAACACCTCGGTTAACGTAATTTCGATTAACGAACTGCCTTCCATAAGGATCTTCAATTCGGTTAACGAAAAAAATTCGGTTAACGAAGTTCTTACGAACCGACCTCAACATGTTTTCGCTTGCACTGACCGGGCAACCAGCTTTAGTATCAGTCCGCCAATACATTAATCGGTTCTAGGGCTTAAATTCCTTACTATTTTAGTAAATATCAAGAAGTTTATACTATTCAATAATTTTAAAAGTTTAATATTCAATTTTTTAGTCATTTTAACTATTATTGAACATAATTGAAGGTAAAGTGACTAGTTTAATGCGCGGCATCCAGCCTCTTAACACAGCATAACAGGAGTTAGTCTCTCTCTGTTTTCACTGGAGGTAACATCTTGCTTGAGACTCTTCAACTAAATGCTTTTTTTCTGTGTTTCCAAGCAAATTATTGGTCATTTTGAAATAAAATTTACATATTGACAATATATAATGCAGTGCAGTGTTGATTTAAAGAAAATAATCTTGAATTACACCAAGAGAGCTAAAATTTTATGGGTGAAATGGCGCCATGGGGTGACTTCTCTTCCACCCCAATGCCTTCTCTTCTTCCTTCTCCTCCACCCCCATTCTAAATCCCATCACCATCATCATCATCCAGGAGCCTTCTACATACACACCTCAAAGTAAGTGAACTTTGCTACCATTTTTGTTGAATTTAGGAAATTTTCGGTGAGCTGGAACCAATTACCCAAAAACCCATTGAAACAATGGTTTCGGTTAACGAACTTTTCGGTTAACGAACGACCTTCTGGAACGGATTGAGTTCGTTAACGGAGGGGTCACTGTATATTATTATTTTTTTAATACAATCGGAAATTAGTGACTACTACATCCGGGTTGAGAGTGTTACAGAGCCTCAGGGGCTGGTGTAAGTTACGCTCTTTAATTTACGGAGTTCGATGTCAAATATTTGTTTTGAGTATACCTTCGGTGTTTTGAGTACACCGATCTGAGATTGTAAGTCCAGTTACGGGGTACACAAAGACATACAGTCCCATAAATGTTTTTGAGTATCCGGCCCCAGGTCTTTGTTTGGATATTAAAAATTTGTTTTTTCCGATGTTATTTGATAAGTTTAGAACGAATTTGATATTCATTTCAGACGGAAATCAATAATTTTTTAGACCCCTCTCCCCACCCTACCCATCAATGTTAACAAAAATTTATATTTTTTCGAGTAAATCACATAAATAAAAAAACAACAAAACCAAACCTAACCTGATTTAACCCAACACTATTTTTCTGATGAAACTCTGCAGTTGACGTAAAATAGTCTCTTATCACAATGTCGGCACAGCTCTTTCCACCTGTTCAGCCATATCTGGTTATTCTGGTACTGAAAAATCAAATCTCCGCTCCTGATGCACCCACGCATTGTTCATTTGCTAGGACAAGAAACTCTTACCCAATTATAAGTCCTCTTGCTATAGCCAATAAGAACCCGCCCCCCCCGCACATGACCTGTAGATGCTTAAGAAGCCAACATGGAGGTAAGGATCACTGCGTGATGGGTGGTCAGACCTCTGTGTGACGTAAACAACAAATGGCGACACTTGTGACTGGCCAAATCTAATAATATTGAAAAATTAATATCTTGGTTATTCTTAATTTCCACCGGAAATATCACCGAAGAAAAAAGTCTTAGAATTGTCTAAACATTACAAAAAACACATAAATAATAGCGAGAGAAATGCCGGTGCAAGATCGAAAATTCACCAATTATAAGATAATTTTCTTCTGTTACATTACCGTCGCAAACGTATAATAACGGAGATAATGCATCCCAAAGCTTTCTCTATTTTCTTCTATTAATCTTCTGCCATTATTGCCTAGCAGACCCCCCACTCTGCGTGTGTCTTCATAAATCGTCACGAGCAGGCAATCAAAAGCGTTTTTTTTTTTTTTTTTTTTGCCACCAATTAAAATTATTTGTCGTTTAATTTGCGGTATTTTTGCCCCAATCAGATTCAAATTTTATTTTGGTTCACATATTTTGAAATTCAATTTAATTCCCGACCATGGAAGTCTGCGATGGGTGTCATTTCAATTATATAGAGTTGATTGCCTTTTTTGGGGTAAATACAAACAAGCTATATAATTTTTTAGATCTCAGAATCCAACGAAGAACCAGAACCAGGCCAATAAGGTAAGAAATAAGTGATTCCATCATATGGTGAGAGTTAGGTTAGGTTAGGTTTATATGCCTGTTTTTTTAGTTTTTTGCGTGTGTATTTTGTATTCGCTTGGCCATAATTTTTGTCGTTGGATGCCCCACCCAAAACCCCCGATGACTAAAAAAAAAAAAAAGGCATTTTTTGATGGAAATCGAGGTCAAAACCAATCAAAATACACTAGATAAAACAATTTTGCCTTTCTAACAGAGTTGTGTGAACTAATTCAAATTTACCACATTTAGATCTCCCTATTCTGAGCATTTTGAACCCCACTTATACCAGGCGGAAGTGGAAAATAGCGACACAATTAAATTTAATTTATTTTACGTACTTTTCAGTCTTCGTCTGTGAAGAGATGTTATCTGCGTGAAACAGTTAATTATGCATCATGCATGCGCAGTATTGACTGACGTTATCCAGTCATGACCTATGATGTATCGATATCGTCACACGATTTTTTCGACCAATCACATTTGAATATTTGGTAAATTTTTACTTTAGGACATGAGTCCCTATGAGTTGACTAATATGTTTTTCCAGTGTATTTTGGTGTGTAACATTTTTATAATAATAAACTATTCATTGTTATTTCAGGTCATGAGAAGTTTCCAATTGTTCGTATATTTGCTTAAATAATGAAGAAAATTTTATGTGAGAATCTTGTGGCAGCTGTGGTTGTAGTTGAGTTGCAAGTCATTAATATAATTATTTCATTATTTAAACAAATATACGAACAATTGGAAACTTCTCATGACCTTAAATAACAATGAATAGTTTATTATTATAAAAATGTTACCTTTGGTTTGTTTAATATTTATCATGACAGTGATACAGCCAAAGACAGATCCACCAATCACAGTATTTCCAGGTAAAATTGCGAGCACGAGACCCAGGATGGGGTCGGTGCATTTTTGGCTGACTGTAATGGCTGCCCCTCGTGTAATGAGGATGGTCGGCCCAAGGGTCACCTAGGCGTGAATTTGTTTAAGGTGTAAAAGCTATCGCCAACACAACAACCACACCCTGAGTTAACGAGTTGCATGACCCAGTGTCAAGGAATAGTCCGAGAAGACCGGACAACTCGCCAACTGCACTGGCTAACCATTACCCCGGAAAAAAAATCCACAAATCGATTAGAATCCAGGTTCCCAATTACTGCTCACTTGCAAGGCGAGCATGCAGACTGTACATCCATCTCACACAGACGCCATCTTCCAACTGGCCAAGAATGCTGATTACCGCGAAGTTAACGGAAACAACGTTAACGGAATCAATTTTCCCCATAAGAAATAGATAAAATACGGGAGTTATGTTTCTGAGCCTCCCTTTACCCCATAAAATACATTACATATACAGAAATTCAATGGCATTTTTAGAGAAAATAGTATATATATACAGTAAGTCCTCGCTTAACGTTGGGGTTACGTTCCTAAAAACACGACATGATACGAAATATCGTTAGGCGAATCAATTTTCCCCATTAGAAATAGATAAAATACGGGAGTTACGTTCCTGAGCCCCCCTTTCCCCCATGAAATACATTACAGGTGGTAGAGTGAGTGTGTGGTGGGTAGTGAAGTGGAGGAGGTGGATGGCGGGAGGGGAGGAGTATGGCAGGAGCAGAGGAGGAGGGTGGGAGCAGAGGAGCCGAGAGAGCATAGTGCGGCCAGACGAGAGCGGATGATGCACCGTAAAATGTAGTCTGTGACGACGCAAAACTATGTAGTATCGGATCACCGGGAGGTTAAATGAATTTTTGGTCTCTAAAGTTTAGCGACGTAGTACCAAAACAACGTTAAGCGGGACGACATTAAGCGAGAACTTAATGTATAAATTAACAAAATAATTTTTTATTGTACTCACTGATGGACAGAAGCGGTGGAGTGAGTGTGTGGTGGGTAGTGGAGTGTGCAGGAGAGGAGGAGGAGGGTGGCAAGTCACTGAGACCCGGCGGGTGGCTCCTCCTCCTGGTATAAAACCTCCCTTTTCGTAGCAAGACAAATGGTCTTACATTGATTCTTCACAACACTAGCATCAGTAGCACTTGATGGGCACTTGGAAGCCATTTTGAATGGTTAGAGTACAGTATTAAGAGCAAAAACATTTAAACACACGAACGCTGTGGTAGCTTAACAAAGACTGGCGACGCTTGCGGACGCTGTAATGCTTCGCGGGTGAGAGCGTAGCGAGCCATGATGAGAGGGGGTGATGCGCCGTACAAAGTAGTCCGTGACGACGTTATACTGAATTGGCTGGACGTTACCTGAATCATGGGTATCTAAAGAGTAGCGACATTATAACGAAACAACTTTATCGGGGGAAACATTAAACGAGGACTTACTGTACCGCGGGATCTCGCTACTGTCCGTAGCTGGCAAGATTATCTCCCAAGTACTCCTAAATGGACTTCTTTCTGAAGCGGAAAACTTCCTCCCAGAATCTCAATGTGGCTTTAGACTATCATGTGGCACCACTGACATGATCTTTGCTGCCCGCCAGATACAGAAAAAGTGCAGAAAACTGCGTCGTGACCTATACGTGGCCTTCATCGACCTAACCAAGGCCTTGATTCAGTCAACAGGGAAGCCATCTGGCGGACCCTCAGCCGCTTTGACTGCCCACCAAAATTCATCGCCACACCGTAACTCTTGGAGAAGCACCACACGAGATGGTGTCAATACCTTCGAATTAGCCCGTCTGCAAACCGAGGCAGACAAGTGCCAACGCCAGAAAGACGCTGCCGCCGTCCCTCCCACACTAGATGTATCCCTCCACATGTGTAACACCTGTGAACAACCCTGCCAGTCCCGTATCAGCCTCTTTAGTCACCTTAAAACTCACCAACGATGGTGGTGTCCTTAATAACTCATATCATTGTATCATAGCTGGATGATCGTCATATTCGATCCCGAGTGACAGCAAAGTAGGAGTGGTAATAGAGTGTGTGTGTGTGTGTGTGTGTGATAATAAACAGTTTATTAATAGAGTTGCAGCCGGTGGCTGAAAATATTCAAACTTACATTTGATTTAGACATAATGACATGCGTTGAATACATTTACAGGGCTGTACAGTACATAAATCAGGAGTTTATTATCTTAACAATAGATGGGATGGTGCTATTCTTATACGTATCTATCGGTGCGGGCTCTTATGGGCTGAATTTTGTTGTAGTGGCAGACTGCGCGAGGTGGGTGGGGGACTGCCGGTGGCAGGAGGTGGCAATGACGAGGATGGTGCATTAGTTCACTGCCAAACCTTGCCAGTGCTCGGTGGTGGAGGTCACTGAGGGATGGCATTTCCAGGGTGGAGAGAGCGTTGGTGTAGCCGGAGTATTCTGCGCCGAGCATGATTCTGCAGGCCCTTTTCTGTACCTTCTCTAGCCGACGTTGTTGGGTGGAGTTGAGAGAAGACGACCAGGCTGGTGATGCATACGTTAGTTTGGGGAGAATAAAGGCGTTATAGATGGTCCTCAGCTCTGGCGTGTGTGTCCCAAGTGACCTAAGTCGTCGTAGCATGTAGAGACGGTACGAGAGAGAGAGAGAGAGGGAGAGAGAGAGAGAGAGAGAGAGTGTGTGTGTGTGTGTGTGTGTGTGTGCGTGCGTGCGTGCGTGCGTGCGTCAGCACCCTCGCCTCACAAGTGAGCAGACTCGAGTTCGATCCCCGGGTAGGGTGAAACTATGGGCAAGTTTCTTTACGCCATTTGCCTCTGTCTACTCAGCAGTAATTGGGAACCTGGATGTTAATCAATTTGCGGATCGTATTCCTGGGTAATGGTTAGCCAGTGCAGTTGGTGAGTTGTCCATTCTTCTCGGACTATTCCTTGACACTGGGTCATGCAGCTCGTTAACTTGGGGTGTGGTTGTTGTGTTGGCGACAGCTTCTACACCTTAATAAATTCATGCCAAGGAGGCCCTTGGGCTGGCCATCCTCGATTTCGAGGGGCTTCCATTATTATTATCATTATTGTGTGTGTGTGTGTGTGTGTGTGTTAATCCCACATTTCAAAGCCCTGCCCCTTTATGCAAATCATGTTCGTATCAAAAAATAAGCAAGAGCTCAAAAAATAAAGGTCATATTTGTTCAAATCACAATGAAAAACATAAGAAAAAACTATTTTAATAATACAGTAAAATGTTTTACTGTATTTACATTACACACCCAAAATTAATCATTTTAATATATTAAATGCCAGCAAACCCTAAAAAATTCTCTCCACAGCCAGTTTCCCAACCCCCTAGACTCCTCCTCCCAGCAACCCCAACCTTCCTTGCAATTTTTGATAGGTTGTTGCAAAAAAAAATTTTGCACAAACTGATAATTTGTCCACAACTCACCAATCGATTTTCTTTACCTTCCATCCTGGGCTGAGTGTGGAGCAGTGGCCACTACCACCTCATCACCTTGCATTGATTTTCAAAACTCAAATAAACATATTACAGGGTGGACAAATCACAATCTATTCAACAATTCACTTTTTTTTTTTTTTAGCAAATAACATCTTTTTTCTTAATTTTTTGTTTTAGAAAGGTAGTGGGGAGAGGTATAAATTATATATGACTACATGCAACCTGACCTAATTTAATATACTGTACCTAAATTATCTTGTCATATTTTTTGGTTAAGTTAGTTTAGTGTGCTACTGTCATAAGTGATAATTATACTAATACAAGCACAGTGCTGTACTGTACTGTACTGTACTTCACAATAGGGGTTCCACTAAATTAGTAGTTTGGATTTTGTTTATAAAACATTTGGTACTTATGTGTACATGTACATAACTGGCCTTTTGTTGAGCTAAGATAAAGTAACTTTTAATTATTTAGGAAACATTAAGGCCCATGGCCTCTACTGTATATAGTACCTTTGATGTTTGGCAATTTTACAGAAATCATCACTGAACTATGGCTAATTTTATCAGGAATGAACTATTGATTGCTGTACATATACTGTACTGTACAGGACAGTACAGTACTGTCAATTATGTATGCCAGGGTAATGGTGAAGGATGCCACATAGTAAACACAATTTTGAGTGCTTTGAGCCTATCCCCATTGCCTCTGCTGCATTTTCTGGGCTGATAACCTGTTTCAATATTTGGTTTTTGTGATTACTGTACTATAATATGAAGTAAAATATTAAATAAAACACAACACACATCACAATTTTAAGTTTGGCATTAGGGCTATTCTATGTATATACTGTATAATTATGTTCTCACGGTACAGTACAGAAGTATACAAGTGATCGCGGGCAAGTTCGTGCCCTTGTGAGAGTTTGAACGCTCGTGACAGCGTACAGCGAATGAGGGTGCGCCAAGTCCGTAGACTTGCAGGGTTAATTAGGGTGCGCCAAGTCCGTAGACTTGCATCGTTTTCCATCGTAAATAAAATTGTTAATTAATGCCTTCCTAAAAAAACCATCGACATGGGACCAGGTTTGTTCCACTCTACGAATTTTTTGCGATTTTTCCACCAAGTTTGATGAAAAACGATTGTGCCGTTTCGGCTGCCCAGAACAAACACACGCCTAGTCCAATAGTATATTAGATAATTCTTGATTTCTAGATGCTAATTTTGAATTTGTTTATTGATTGGTTCATATTTTCCTTTACATTGGTAGTCGTAAAAACATACCATAATCCCTTAAGCCTGCCCTCCCCACCCCCCTCCTTGCTAGGTTTTCTCTGCCCCCCCCTCCTCCATAAGTTTTCCAGTTTTAAACCCAGGAGAACCACTACTCCATTATTATGTCTGTCTGATCATTGATATTAATATAATCTCCATTTCAGATATACAGTATAACCCGTGTTGACGTGTTTAGCAGATGGATGTAGAAATATAAACTGGATAATTACTGAAGAAATGAATAAGTAATTCTTCCTGCAATGTCTTTAAAACCCAAATTTCTGAAACCAGGTACTGTACTGTATGTTTTTTAATTTGAACATGAAATTATGTTTCTTGTAATATATTTTTTCAGAATACTGAATACACACTATTAATAACATTTTCATTCTGCTTTTATGTACAGGATATAATAGAATGTTTATATCTGGGCTGGATTATAATATCTTTTATATGTGGCTTTCCCAGGTGATGACATATATGCAGAGGACCGCAGCGATGTTGACCAAACAAGTGGCACAACGTTTATATATAACCCACATCGTTCCTTGTCAATTGAAAAACAACGTCAACGACTGCCAGTATTTAGAGCACGTAACCACATTCTGTACTTGGTGGAGAAGTACCAGACCACAGTGGTAGTGGGGGAAACAGGATCAGGGAAGAGCACACAGATACCTCAAGTAAGTAAAGTACTGTAGTAATCTCCCCATTAGCCAGAATAATTGGTGCAGAGCGGTTTTGGGTTTTGAGAGTTTTCTGGTTATGGAGACTTTCTTCATCCCCAGGTAAAATCGCACATCCCCAGAATTTTTCTGGGTAGGCTGGGAAAGTTTTCTGAGAGCCTCATCTAAGTATCTCAGACAGACACAGAGCTGTATTTATTTACATAAAAACCACTGTATACATACAACACTGTGTATTGTAAATAATCAAAACACACTTCTGTGTACCAGTACACTACAGTTGGGTCTTCATTTACGCGGTCAATTGAACCCGCGGAGTACTGCGTAAAACAAGAAACGTGTAAATGAAATAACAACATATGGGATTAATTGAAATACAGTCGACCCTCATTAAAACGGACTAATAGGGGGGGAAGGGTGTCCGTTTTAGCCAATTGTCCGAATTAACCGATTTAGGGGTTAATATTGCATTATACAGCTATGTGTATGTTTATTTGAGTGCCCCGTCATAGGAGTCTGTTTTCTCTCACTTCAGCACTCCTGAGTCGTCCGTTTTCTCTTAATCTTAGAGTGCACCAGAGACTGTTATATCTTAGTAGTGACACAGAATTTGATATTGCAACTGGGGTTGCAATTGTTGAGGCAACTTAGGTATGTCTGATTACAGTTGGAATATTCAAGATCCATTGTGAGTGATGTTTAAAGCTTCAACTGTCTTTATGGTTGGTAAAACTTGTCAAGTCTGTCAGTCTAAATGGCATGTGTGAGGCCTTGTGTTTGTACAACCGCTAAATATATAAATATATAATGTTATGATAATTATCAGAAACACATAGGCATAACGAGGTTTATTACAAAGTGATGAAAAGGATACTGTGCAGTGGCTAGTCCACAAAACATGTAGCCATGTCTCTTTATTTGAGTGCCCCGTCATAGGAGTCCGTTTTCTCTCACTTCAGGACGCCTGAGTCGTCCGTTTTCTCTTAATCTTAGAGTGCACCAGGGACTTTGTTATTTCTTAGTAGTGACACAGAATTTGAAATTGCAACCCCAATTGCAACTGGGACAATCCCAGAACCAGAAATTTGGTATGGACAGTTCAGATTTCGTCCGATTTATCCGAAATCCGGATTAAAGGGGTCCGAATTAACGCGGGTCGACTGTAGAGACTAGGCAGACCCCCAAACTCCACTTTTTCCGACACAATACCTACGTTGTAGTAAAAATAGTATCTTAACTTTATGATGGTATGCACACACAATTAATAATTAAGAGAAATATCAATAATATTAGGTTTTTTAACACTTACATTAGTAGAAAAGATGGCTGGGCACATGGGGATGGGGGGTTGGTTCCGAGGCAGAGGGCAGATTATTGGCCCTCACCTGTATCACCTGTATCAATTGTATCACTTTCCACCACAGGCTTGCAGGGTTTCTTTGTCAAACCCCTCAAAGTCCATATAAGTCCATATCCTCACTATCACTGACTTGGGCCGGCTGTGGTGGGTGGCGGGTGAAGAACTCGTTAATGTTTTGATGACTGGGCGACCTTGTGCGCACCCTGCCCGCGCCGCTTCCCGCGTAAATGACCAAATTTGCCGCGTAAATCAAGCATTTCAATTCTGGCAAGGCACCGCGTAAATGACAAAACGCGTAAACTAAAACTGCGTAAATCCAGACTCAACTGTATACTGTACCCATCAGCAGATGCTGTCATCTTGAGCTTGTGATGCAGGCAGGCCAAATGGTGATATGATGATACAGGATGGCCTGCTTTTGGACTGCAGTGCACCATCTCCTCCACCAGGTGCTGCCAACTGTCACTCTCCTCTCGGAGTAGCATCAGTTTTGTACCGTCTCTCATGCAACTCAACACCACAGTGAATTTTGTTTTCTCTTGTCCTGTACTTTTCATCATAATGGTTTTTGGTCCCTTAGAATCAACTGTTTTATTGCTGAGCATACTTGACACAGCGGAAAGTTGTGTGTCTTCCGCAGATCGATAATATACCGTTGAAAAGCGGTGACTTTGTGTTCGAGGTCAGCTGGAAGTTTTTGAGCTATTTTGGTCTTCTGCCGCAACACCAAATCATGTCTTCTCATAAACCTAGAACACCAGTTTGGGGTAGCCTTGAAATTTTGACTGGGGTCTGGATTTGCTCTTGCCCACTTGATACTTTCCACACGGATGTTATTTCTTGTTATTGCGATTCCATTCTGTCGGTGTTCACGGATCCACTTGTTCAAATGTTCTTCTATTTCTGGCCACTGAGCTTTGCCATGTCTTAAGGCATATTTTTTCTTTGCCATTTTACTTATTGTATATTCGTTCTTCTTCCAATCCTTCACAAGTTTTTCACTAATTCCATAATTCCTTGCTGCTGCTGCACAGTTATTTGTAGAGTTGGCACACAATAACCTTCAGCTTGAAACGAGCTTCATACTTTGTTCGGTTCGCAGGAGGGGCCATGGCTGTCAGCTGTCTGGTCAGTGGCTGTGTGTGGACTGTGGTGGAATGAACAGGAAGTCAACTGAGTTCAGTGTTGTTGTGATTGTTGGTTCAGTCACTTATGATGTTGTGTGTGACGTCATGTATAGAGTGGCTTGTTTACCTGTTTATGTATGTGTGTTGATGGTTGACTTGGTCCTTCACAACACTTGACAGCTGCTGGAGTTGGGGAGTTGACTTATACGCCCTCATATAAGGTACTCAGAAGACAATTTGTCAACTGGCAAATTCATAATAATACACTTTTTCACATATCCGTTGAGACATTGTTACATAACTATTTGACAAATTTCATAACCGAATGACAGAACACATATCGAATGACAATCTAAAATAACTGTTGGTGGTATGTCTTTCTCCAATTGTTCCATTCTCAAACTATATGTAGACTGTCGGTTTATTGTTCACGTCTGTCAACTCCATAACTTATGTCAATCACATCCGTTAGCATGAACGAAGTTATTTTAGATTGTCATTCGATATGTGTTCTGTCATTCGGTTATGAAATTTGTCAAGTAGCTATGTAACAATGTCTCAACGGATATGTGAAAAGGTGTAATCATAGCAATTGCACATGAACTCAAATGTATGCAATGAATAATTTATGAGCAACTAAACACATGTGTACTGTATTGGCTAAGATACAATATTAAAATATGTTTTCAGCAATACAGTATCTCAGTCAATTCTCAACCTATTTTCAAAATTTAAAGTTCCCCAGAATCAGCAGCCTAAGAGAAAGCTAATATAGCTAGATAAAAGTGTCTCTCTTTCCTCATTGTATGTTTGGTATGGAAAATATGTTTTCCTCTGTGTACGACAATATCAGAGACAACCATCCTTGAAATGACCCTGTTTTAACAACTTTCTGGCAGTCCTAGTTTGATAGATTTTTTGTATGTTATTCCGTGTCCAACATTAAACAAAACCACTGGAAAACAATTTGTAGCAATTATTTTAGGGTTCATGTAGTTATCCATAAATTGACCCTCCTAATACAGTACAGTATAATGTGACATTATATACTATAGCCAATGGGACTTAGTACAGTATTTTCTTGATTTAACGAACTGATTCAAGCCACCTCTTTCCATTAAATCGAAATTTCCGCTATTTCGAATTTCTGTTATTTTCGTGATTCCGTTAAATTCCGCCGTGGGGTTTGTTTACTGCCACTCAGTAATGTGTCCTGTTGCCACTGCATGTGTTGTTCACTGCTACATCTCGGTCAACTAACTACTGTGCTTAGACATTTGCCGAAAGTCTCTCAGAAGTTTCAGAAAGGAATTGGTGTGTGGGAGAAAGTCAAAAGAGTGCGGCTATCAATTGGAAAAAAGTTTGGAAATTATAGAAAAAAATTTAAAACAAACACCGAACCCCCTAGTTTAAGGTAAACCATGAATAATATTTCTACGTGCATTTTAGGTGTCTGAGGTGTGAGCGCATTAAAGGAATTAATCTCAATTTAGCGAACTAGTTCACTAAATCGGGTGAAAAATAACGGAAAAAATTCCATCCATTAAAGCGAGAGTTTGTTATAATGGATTCCGTTAAATCAAGAGTACAGTATACGTACTGTATATCATTTCTTATTTGATGTCACAAGGTGAATTGAGGATATTCATCTTGGTCCATTACATTTTACTGTCAAGCTGTCAACAAGATAAACATCTCTTAGGGTGAATGGAGCACACCAGCAGGACTGCATCCCTGAGCGTATACGAAAACATTAGAAAGCACTCGTACAAGCTTGTACAATGGCAGCAGACAATGAACTAAGAGTCTCATGATGCAAGAGTTTGAGGAGATAGGCTATGAGATACACCAGCCAATCATAGACATCCCGTGCAGTCATATAACAGTAGTGGCCAACCGTAGCTCACGAGCACTCTGAGCCTACCCACCCGTGCGCCCGGCATGTGTCCCTGTGTCGGGAACATGATGCAATCTCTAGGAAATTCATTAGAGTGCCCGGAACGGAGATATTTTCTCAGCATTTTCTGGAAATGCGTTTTGATACAATCTTCAGAAATTTATCCGGATACCCGGAATAGAGATTTTTTGTGGAATTTCTTGGAATGTTAAAGAAAATCAAGCTTTTGTAGAGTTCTGGGGTTCAAAGATTCTGGCTAACAGAGATTACTTTACCCATAAATTGTATTTACTTTGTTTCACGGTATTTCATTATGCTTAGACCATTTACACTGTACAGGCATCCCCTAATTAATGTAAGAAAATCACTCATAAGTCGATTATTCATAAATGTAGTGATGCCTGTACAGTACAATACTGTATATGAAGCTACTCATAAAAATCTGTTTAGGTAACAGGAGGTTTTGTTATTTAGTAAAGAGTGTCTCTGAATAAAGTGAGTGTATAATAGTTTTCTAAGGAGGTATAAACTACTGTACAGTATAGTAGTTTTTTTATATAGATTTAGGAATATGTGCTGTACCACAAACACATTCTTTATCATCTCCATAGACTCCCTGCACATGTTCATTCACACATCCTATTCTTCTCTTGAACCAATACTGTACAGTACTTCTTGTACACATTCTTTTTAATGCAATTTTCTCAGTAATGTCTATCATACACTTCTTAGTAAATTCAACAGGTATACCTTTACTTTAATTTACTTTAGCCTCTTCGCCACTGATCGGCCTGCTGTCTACTTGGGCCATCGGTCACATCTCTGTCATGCACTGTTGGCAAGTACTGGGTATGTATTGGCCCCAGAATGTATCTGTACCAGTGTTGGTCAAGTCTGGTCTTGAATCCACTCACACTTGGTGCCGTCACAACATTCTGAGTTTTTGCATTTATGTTTATCACCTTACTCATTTTACAGTATAAGGGAACTACTTGTGCTCTCTGCCATTCTTTTACTTCTCTCTTCTCTTTGTTGAAAATCTTTTAGCAAGTATTTCTTTATCTCAGTATCTCAGAGACGCAGGATGGGCAGCAGACGGAATCATTGGCATAGCACAGCCCCGCCGTGTGGCCTGCACCACCTTAGCTGAACGTGTAGCAGAGGAGTGTGATGTTATGCTTGGGAAGGAAGTTGGTTACTCCATACGCTTTGATGACTGTAGCACTCCTGGGACTACACAGATTAAATATATGACTGAGGGGCTGTTGGTCCGAGAGATGATGGCTGACCCCTTGTTGAGGCAGGTTAGTATTTTCCAATAAGAATTCAAAGGTTTAATGTTGTAATGCCAACTTCATAATATTAAGATCAGTACTGTATGTATCTTTACCATATTGTAGCTTATTGTATTTTGGGGTAAATTATACAGGTGGCCAGTATCAAAAGCAACACAGACTTTCCCAATTTTATTGTCATTTATTCCTTATAAACCACTTAGATATGTTATTGAAAAATTTGATGAAATTATTTATTATACTATGCCCGTAATGTAAGTGGAGGTTTTGGTTGGGATAAACCTCAGATACACAACATTTTTGTGCAAATTGAACCTAATTTCTTATGAGAAAAAGTGATTACATTCATGGGTTTCAGAAACTTGCCTCAACCCGTCAATCTAACTTTCGTCAAAGAAATGAATATTAAACACAGAAGATGAGTTTGTTTAACCTCAGTACAAAGGCAAGTCCAACAAACCCCTATAAAATATCTGATATATTTCACCCACTTCCCTTCTGTGATGCCTTACTCCTTCTGAGGGGGTGCCATGAAGAACCTCTAGGCTTATCTCCTTTACCTTCTATATTCTCCTTTTCTTCTCCCTTCTTCTCTCCTTAATATATTATTTTACCTTTCCCTCCCATGATCTTGGTGGTCTTCCACTACCCAACACATTTTTTTTTCTCTCTTTCTCTCGGGGATTAGCCCACCCGGGCACAGGTCACTGACCCACATCGGGGCCTGGAAGGCGAAAATGTAATAATAATAATACTGTACTCTAATAATAACAAATAATAATAATAATAATAATAATAATAATAATAATAATAATAATATTTCATAGCAAATAAAATTTATAATAAATAATGTTAAAATAATAATGATAATATTAATAATAATAATAACTCTGTAGTAGTAGTTATAATAATAATAATAGTAATAATAATAATAATAATAATAATAATAATAATAATAATAATAATAATAAAGGACCATAAATACAAAATGAAAAAATATCAAAAGTGAGAAACAATATATGTATGTTGTGTTGTCAATAGTAAGAGAAACAATTGAGACACTGCAATTGTGTGTAAATGAGGCAGAAAGTCAGATCAGCAACCTGGGACTAGGTCACAATTTTTGTGATGCCATATGGCAGCAGGGTCTACCATTAGACAACACATTATGCTTCCAATATCTTCCCAGGGGGGGAGTACCAGCATCCTTCCTCCACATATCCATACCATCTTGACAAATTTCTCTTCAAGGATACTGATGGTTTTATTTCATTTAGGATTAACACTGTAAGGAGTCAATTATATTTAATGAAGTTAAAGGATTAAACTGAATGTTCTGGGGTGTACTGTAAGTGGATTTTTTTCACTTGTGTAAGAACCCTAATTGTAGTTTGGCAATGATGTATCTGTAAATATAACTTCATCAAACTACTGGGGTTTATTGTATTCAGTGGTGTTCCTTAAAAAATTGAACTAATTGTTTGAAGAATGGTCAGCTAAACACAGAACTGAATAATACTTCATGTAAGTCTGTGTGCTCCTGGGCATTAATGTACCATAATCTGAGAAATTGAAAGATTGGGTTCATAGGTAGTACAAGCATAAGGAAAATGGATGACACTGGCAATATACACAAGGTGACATGTAGACACTGAATGCGTGACAGAGCGATTGAGTGAGTAGGTACATAAATATCATGGGTCAAAGCCATATTGGGTTTAGAGTAATGTTTAAAGTATTGAGAATAATAAAGATTTGTTCAATACATTTTAAAGATTTAGGAGTGTGGTATAAGTTATGTTTCATTTATTGATGTGGATTCTAGTGTTGTGTATCCAAAGCTTCATTGCATTTAATTGTTGTATTACTTTTAGTTTTCAGGAACAATCATAGAGTACAGTAATCTGTTTTTAGAGAAGAGGAAGTGTTAGAACTACAGTAATTACATTTTCCTGATACATGGTACTTAGCCCCTACGCCTCGGGCTAGGGTGCCGCTGGCCGTATCCCCCATGTGGGGTAAATCAAGAAAAATCAACTTTTTCAAAAATAATTTTTAGCCTTCTTAAATGATAAAACAATAAAAAAGAAGTAAGAAAAACTGTATATTGACCCTCTAGAAACATCCCTGGAGCCGCAGTGGCGAGGGAGATATGGGGACGGTGTTGTTTTGACGGCTAGCGCTCATGGTCACTCCGCACTTAGCGGCCATTTTCTGCCTGTCTTTGTGTCCAGGATGGCCATTAATACATATATTTACTGATCATAATACTTATCTCCTATAAATAATTCATTTAGAATATTTTATTTGCATTATTTTTCATAAAAAGTGCTCGGCAACACACAGTCTGTCGCTAGGATGTCTGGCTGTCTTCGTGTTTGGTAGAGCAATTAATGCATATAAATAACTATCGGAATAATAATTCCACAAATAAATACATTTACAACATAATCATAGTATTATTTTCCAGTAATACTAACTTACAATACAACTACACTACTTTTAGCAATATTAGTTTGATACAACATGATAAAATGGACAGGAAGCTTCCCTGTGGCCGAGCATGTGGCATGACATGCAAATAGTAACGCTGGAACGTGATAACCCGCGCTGGGCATTCAAACAATGCCACAAAAGGGCGCGCATTCCAGAAAGTCAACCGGGGCGTAGGGGTTAATTATATGTACCGAATGTTAAATCAGGTGGCATCTTGGGGCCTTGGACTGGGAGGTGAACTTATCTGTTACAGCAGCCAGAGCAAGTGAAGGGAGAGCTGTTGTAGCTCTTAATTCTGGTCACACTTCACGAAAGTGGGAAAGGGTTTGTAATATTAGAAATAGAGAAGATTAAAGTTAAATTCATAATAAATATAATCTTTTCAATGCTCTTACAGTATTGTGTCATCCTGCTTGATGAAGTCCATGAACGAACCTTGTACACTGATATTGTACTCGGACTTATGAAGAAAATTCTCCGCAGACGCAAAGACTTGCGCTTGATCATCTGCTCAGCAACAATCGATGCAGATCAGTTATATAATTTCTTCAATTATAACACCACTGGAGACAAGGATAAAGACACTGTGTCGGTGCTGTCAGTCGAGGGACGGACTCACCCCATTGATGTCTGTTATCTTGAAGGTACGGAACAGTAAAAGAATCATGTTTAGAGAATTACTTATCATTTACCAGTTCCAAGTGATTGAGATGAAGTTTGTATGGGCTAGATTGGTGATTTTAGATAAGGATATTTTAGTCGGGTATGATTTACAAGTGTGACTGGGAACTGGAAGGAAGAAATATATACTTGAAGTGATTTTTTCTGTTTCTTTTTTCTCCATAGAGTAATTTTATCAGATACTTTCTGTACTTAATAATTCGTACTCAATTTTGTCACATAGGTTGGGTGATCAGTGCTGTACAGTATGTATCTAAATATGCCAGTGAATATCTGACTGTGTATGTCAACAATATGTGATTATGCAGAAAGAGATAAAATTCCAATGTTCTTACTTGATAATTACATTCTGTTTGACAATACTGAACCAAGAGTTCTTATGTTTTAGGGATGAAAAAGTCAAAAGTCACAACATTGAAGAAGTTAGCACCTAGTGTGAGTTAGTGACCTGCTTGAGTGTCATCTTGTTTGCTTTTGCAGTTCTCAGTCTTGTTCATCATATTATTCATGTTGCTGGCACTTGGTGATTGCTCTGAACATTGGTTTTTAGTCTTCATTGGTAGAAAACCCATTAGTATCCTTAAGTAATTTGGGTGTAATTTCAAGGACAAGGTGTGTGTGACCAAGGAGTGTAATGATTGGTACACATACAAGTCAAGTACATCATGTGTCCTGATTATGATCTTTGTTGTATTATGAACTGTTTTCCACCAAAGTGTTGTTCAGCTTGTGATATTTGGATATTCTTCTTCATAGAGCCGATTCTACTGCTGCCTCAGCTTATGGAGATCAATAACTTTATTTCTTAGTGATGGTGATGTGGTTCAGCCCATGAATCATGATATGGAGCTGTTACTGATTTAGGAACAGGAGGCAAAACAGTACAAAATTTACTTGAACTGTTGGTGACTTGTGGATAGAGTAACTTTGGACCCTTGGACAGTACACAGCCAAGAGATGGTCAGGTCGGGGTGGTAGTGAGGAAGCTTCTGCACTGGGAGTGGATGTGTTGGCTTCAGTCTCTTGTTTGGGGTAGAACTCAACTACTAATGGAGATGGTTGTCATTGAAGGGATAGGAAGAATACAGGCACTTTTTTTTTTTTAAGGAGGAAAAGGTTGCTCCTTCATAATGTGTCATGATTTGAGGACAGCATGGCCACTCTCTGGTACCTGTATGTTTCTGCAGTTTGTTGGTGTTGAACTGTATGTTGGTTCCTCCTTGTCAACTACTTGAAAAGAGATTTAGAGATAAGAGTTAGGTAGAGTAGGTTGTAAAGAAAAGGAATTATAATATTTGCTCACCATTTTGTCATAATTATTTTTATTTTATTTATTTTACCAGAACCAGCACCTGAGTATGTGAAGGGCAGTGCAGAAACTGTTATGAAAATCCACCGTAAAGAAGGTGCGGGTGATGTGTTAGTCTTTCTCACTGGAGCAGAGGAAGTAGATACTTGTGTATCTCTTCTCAAGGAACATGCAGCAACTCTTAAGAAAAATGAAGGTAACAAGTGGCAAATGACTCATATGTTGAATTCCAGACTTTTTTTTGTGATGAGGCATTTCCATGCAGTATAGTACATAAGGAGTTATTTGAAAATGCTTGGAGATAGACAGTCATACAAATGGTTTCTGTACGGTAACAAAGTTTCTGCTGTATGGATCAAAATCAAATTCTGTACGTAAGTGGTGTAGCTTTACTGTAGGGGGGAGAAGGGCCTGTATAAACTGTGGATGCAAGAAGAAGAATCACTTTAGAAATGACAGAAATGACATATTGTACTTGGAAACAAAACATAGGGTGAAGAGGTTGAAGAAATGAAGAAATACAGAAAGTGGACGTAAAAAAATTGCCAAGCAGAGAGCTACCAGAAGGTGGTGCTGTAAAGACATACAGTGGTCCCTCGGTTAATGAGCGCCTCGGTTAATGAGCGCCTCGGTTAACGAGATTTCGGTTAACGAGTTACCTTCCATAAGATTCATAACTTCAGTTAACGAGCAATCCCTCGATTAACGAGTTTCTTACGAGCCGACCTGAACATGTTTTCGCTTGCATTTGGCGGTCCACCAGCTGTAGTATTAGTCCGCCAATACAGTAATCGGTTCTAGGGCTTAAATTCCTTACCATTTTAGCAAATATCAAGAAGTTTATACTATTCAATAATTTTAAAAGTTTAATATTAAATTTTTTAGTCATTTTAACAATTATTGAACATAATTGAGGGTAATGAAACTAGTTTTATGCGCGCCATCCAGCCTCTCAACACACCATACAGGCGTCAGTCTTTGTGTCTTTTCAGTGGAGGTAACATCTTGCTTGAGACTCTCTTCAACTAAATGCCTTTTTTCTGTGTTTGCAAGCAAATTATTGGTCATTTTGAAATTTATTTTACATATTGACAATATATGATGCAGTGCAGTGTTGATTTAAAGAAAATAATCTTGAATTACACCAAGAGAACTAAAATTTTATG
This sequence comes from Homarus americanus, assembly GCF_018991925.1. NCBI lineage: Eukaryota > Metazoa > Arthropoda > Malacostraca > Decapoda > Nephropidae > Homarus > Homarus americanus. The sequence continues at coordinate 689,864 of NW_024747997.1, read as the reverse complement.
GGTGAAATGGCGCCATGGGGTGAGTTCTCTTCCACCCCAATGCCTTCTCTTCTCCCTTCTCCTCCCCCCCCCCCATTCTAATTCCCATCATCATCATCATCCAGGAGCCTTCTACATACACACCTCAAAGTAAGTGTACTTTTCTACCTTTTTTGTTGAATTTAGGCAATTTTCGGTGAGCTGGAACCAATTACCCAAAAACCATTGAAACAATGGTTTCGGTAAACGAGTTTTTCGGTTAACGAGCAACCTTTTAGAACGGATTGTGCTCGTTACCGAGGGACCGCTGTATTGAAAGAATGGTAAATGAGTGTGCAGTGTATAACTCAAACATTATAGGAAGGAGAGTGGAAGAAAGTGAAGAATGAACAAAAATGAGGAGATGGACATTCAAGAAGCAGTGTATTTTATTTGAAGACTAGAGATATGGGCATCAAGTTGTTTAAGGATATGGAGGTGCTGTTGGTTGGTAATAGTAGGTTATGTGAAACCAAAGGGATAAACCAAACCTTTGGAACTTTGTTTTGGAAGAACATAATTTTACAATGTTAAAAATTATTGAATGGCAGCTAATGAAGAGAGAGGCTGTTTTAATTCTTGGCTCTTGCAGTATAATGGGGGAAAGTTTGCAAAAGTTGAAAAAAAATACCTATTAGATTTTTATTGTTTATCTTTTTTGCATTATTTTTGCTATCTATATTGCTTATTAAGGTACCAGGGGTATGTTGATTTTTCAGCAAACAAATACACTCATCAGTTAATCGTTAAAGATGAGAGATAAACTAGAGATTTGGGAGATCATTGTCACCATGCCTATGATTTAATTCTAGTATTATAAGTTGTGTTATTTATTTTGTCACATTTATTTCTGCTCAGGTTCTATTCTGGTTTTGCCGATGCATGGAGCCCTATCAAACAGTGATCAGCTGAGAGTATTCCATTCAGCACCACCAGGAGTGAGGAAAGTGATAGTGGCCACCAATATAGCCGAGACCTCTGTCACCATACCTGGCATTGTATATGGTAAAGTTAATGTTCATTTGGGTAATGTATTTTCACTGAGTAAATCAGCTTTGTTCCAAGAAAGTCCTGGTTTTCATTAGTTTTTCTGTATGGCAATAACTTTTATTTCCAGCCAAGAAAATGACATGTTACACAGTAAATATCTATTTTAGCAAGTGGGTAAATTAATTTGTAATTGGTTGCATATTTTGAACAGTTATTGATTGTGGGTTTGTGAAGGTACGATGGTACAACTCCACCAGTCACACAGATGCCCTTGTGGTAGTTCCAACATCTCAAGCATCAGCCACTCAGAGGGCAGGAAGAGCAGGAAGAACCCGTTCAGGAAAGGTGTACAGGTAAGATGAACCTTATCTCTTGAAGCGTGCCTAACTGAGCACTGATTTCTAATGATGAAAGATTTGACTTTTAAATAGTTACATAGGTAGCAGATACAGTATACACTGTACTTTCATCTCTGATTTATATGTACAGGTTACAGGTAGTCTCCACTTATTACAAGGGTTTCATTCCTAAAAACCCTTGTGATGTGTGAAGTTTATTTACCATAAGAAACAAGATATTAACCCTTAAAGGGCAGTAAACATCATGGGATGTTTGAGAGGAGGAAAACGCATAAAGGGTGGTGCCATTGTTTGGGTGCGCCTGTGGCTGTGTTGTCTAATTACTTTAGTGGCTTCCTTCAGACATCATCCTGCCACCTCCCCAGCCTAGGCAAGGCATGGCTACAAATATTGATATTCACTCAGTGCTCTTCTAGACGCGATGGGAGATACAAGTGCTTCCAATCCCATCGCCTCCCACGAGGGAAAATGGGCATAGAAAATGTCAACACATGTTGTACCTAATAATTTATTTATTTTGAGTACAGGGTTGCTGAGTACAATTTAAAGAACAAGAATTTGGCCTTCTTTCCATAACAAAAAAATTACATTTTCTCTTATAGGAATTGTTATATGTGGATTTGAACCACATTAACTTACACAATAGAGCGCCGTGCTTCGCCAAGCAATTTTTTCTTAAGATAATTTTTATGCCAGTTATTTAGCCTGGTATTTGCTGTTTTAATACAATAAAGGTTATCAGACCTTGTCCTTCATGCTTTGAACTTCTAAGCCTACACATGAAAACATTAAATATCTATAGCTACCAGAAAAACATGTACTCCCAGTTCATCTCGTGATTTCTCCAAGAAATTATTATTTCTCGTATTTATTGGCTAATACGAATTTGTAAAAAAAGAATTCAGCCTTCTAATATACAAGAAAGTGAAATATCTCAATTAGGATGTGTGTTACATGTATATGAACAACATTATCTTACATAACTTGTTCCATTTTCTATGTAGCAAAATATACCCCATCCTGTGGGGAAGAGCACACATAAATATACCTGCCAATAAAAGGTTAAGGGAAGTTGCATGACCTGACCCAAGGCAAGTCAGGAAAAGACTGGTTGGTTTGTGAACGTTTCAAAGTGTTCTAACCATTGTGTTGTGTCTTGATGTGTGTTGACCAGGCATCTTGAAGTTGTAAAACCAATACAGTAATTGCGTGTGCTCTTATAATATTGAGTTTACTTATCTGTAGCGTGATGGTAATGTAGTGTATAGGGCTGGCTGGATGGAGAATTGTTGGGAAGAAACTATATGTGATGCAGCCTGTGGTGTGGACAAATCAACAGCATGAAGAGCATGCAGTCTCTTTTTCAAGGGGATGCCACGTGTCATCCTAAATAAACAAATGACGGTAGAAATGCGTGTCTTGAGTTGGAAACAATATTTAATATAACTAAACAACCATTTTTATATTTTCATACATGAGACAAATCATAAAATTATAAATGACCTTTCTTAATGATTGCTGTAATATACATTTGGCAATAATAGTTACGATAATGTATTCCTGGCATGCAGTTTGGGGTGAATTTGGGTTGATTTTTTGTACAGAAACACTTAAAATTTAATAAAAAATGTGAAATAGTTACAAATATGTATGAAATACAGTATAGAATATAATTGAGAGGCATGTGTTTGTTCTCACTCTCATGTTTGTGTTACAACTGAACACCCATCATGCTGCATAGTAGAGGGATGCACGGTAGAGTGAAAACACTTATTGTGCATCTAGACTCTGGGTCTCATTCGTTGCTGTTCAGCTGAAAGTAATTTATGTGAGTGGTTTGAATTTTTTCTTATGACTTTACAAAAAAGAAAAAAATTGTGATAATTGAATATCTTCATCATATTCGTTTTATGGCCCTTTTTCGTGTTTGCTTGCATAGGTTACCTATATTTGCCTTTTCCCAACTCTCCAGGGTGCACAGTCCCTAGCTCTTCATCCAGTCACATATAAACTCATTTATTTTGTAACTCAATTGATATCCTCCATTTTCTCCTCATGCCTAAACCATCTCAACCTACTTCTATATAACACCTCACCAATACTCAAAATCTCCAGCCGCCCTCTTATCTCTGAACAGGGTTTCTTAACTCTCAATATCAGTTCCACATTTACCTCACCATTGTCATTTCAACTCACTCAATGTCATTTCTATAACTGCCCATGTTTCATATTGAAACTATGATAAGGAAATTTTTGATACATAAGGATTCTCTGAGCTTTATATTTTGGCATTTCCCAGTAAGTACTGTACAGTATAAAGTAAGAAGTACAGTACTGTACAGTATAGTATATCTTGTTCACTGTCTATCCTCTGGTCTGTCTGTAATTACAAAGTATATGTCTTAATTTGGCCAATGTTTAGGGAAAGTCATAAAAAGATGTGAAAGAGCAACTGTTAAGCTAGGATTCCATATACCTGTATGCGTTTGCAGTATGTGTTTGCTTTAAATTGCCTTGGAAAACGGACACCCCTTTTTCCATTTGCAGTTGCATATTCTGTCTTAAACACAGCGGGAACAGGGCAGAAAAAATGCCTTCCTGTGCATCAAAGCTCTGACACTATTTATATGAACAGGATGATTTGCTATTAATTATCCTGATTTTGTATAAGATCATGCGTGAAGCAAAGGGAAAACGATCAAGGAAATGTAGATGGTGGGTGCATAAATTACTGCTGAATTGGTCCAAATTTGGAGCCTACAATACTTTGAAAAAGACCTAAGCTTGGAAGAAGAAAAATTCAAAGAATATTTTTGTCTCAGAAGATAACATTTTGCATATATTCTTTCCTTGGTTGAGGAGGATTTGGTGAAACACTGCAGGAACAGAGAAGTCATTTGCTCAGGGCAATGACTTGCAATATGTACAGTCAGTCCTTGACTTACGACGGGGTTAGAGACCGACGACCAGGCCTTAAGTCGAAAATGCAAAAATAATACATAGAAAATCTAAAATGGGTGTCTCTTCCTTCTCAGCACCACGAGAACTCTCACTTTTACGCTTGCCAGCCAGCCATTTTAAAAGGAATTACAAACGAAATTTTTTTCAGTACACAGCGCGATCACTAACGTCGGGACTCGAAAATACGTAATTTGAAAAATATTTTATACGACTGCGGCCGTCGTATGTCCGGGTGGTCGTAAGTCAAGTAGGTCATAAGTCGAGGAGTACCTGTATAAGGTAAGTCATGCATAATTATAACATAGGAAATAATAGGGACCATTGATAAATACTACGTTACACAAAAATATTATTCCAAAGAACCCTTTTATTGGGACCATAAACCTTCATTTTAGAACGAATGTGTCAAAAATATATGGATCTTGTAAAATGATATATAAAACTAGTGACGTCACAGTGGGATTTCCTTGTCCATTTCCATGAGGTTGCGTTTTCAATCACTACAGTGACCGATTGAAATGTACTGCAAACGCATTACACTAACGGTACATGCCAGTGGAAACAACCGTGTACATTTCAATATGATCTATTTTGGCGCTAATGCTATTGCTACCTCTACTGCGTGAATGGAATCCTAGCTTAAGACTACCGGTATAAAGATATTGCTTTAGGCTGTTAAAAAAAAGGTTTCTTACAAAACTAATAAATTATATGAAAAAAGTGTAAAATAAGTCAGGAGGGCTTGAAAAAATAAACACAGGATACAGTAAAATATTACTGAATTATAATTATCTTATTGAAGAGTCAATGCTACATTACTGATATATTTTGCAAAGATAATGTAAGTAGTTTATCTCAAGTTCTAGAAGGAAAGAGATATTCAGATTATTTACTCAGATTTCGGTACAAATCAAGTGGTGACAAAGTATTATGAATTGAAAACAAGTTAAGATTAATAAGAGGTAATTCATGTTTTTAAGGCTGAAGCAGTGCAAGGTTTTAAGAAGTTTAAAAAAATAATAAGTATGCCTGTATAGAGGAGAATTGAAAAGTGCAATTAAGGTGAGTAAGTAAAATAGTGAAGGGGCAGGTATATGTCAAGTACAATACAGTACTTAGTGTGGAAAAATTAAAACAAATCCATATATATTAAGTATTGGTCTGTGTTTTATTTACAGACTTTACCCAGAGGAAGAATTTAGGAAGCTTAGTGAAATCACACCACCTGAAATGGTCCGTACAAATCTGTCTTCAGCTGTGCTCAACTTGATGGCTTTAGGGATTGGTATGTACCATATTTACTCTGTCCATTATTCCAATATTATTGTTATCATTGTTATTATTATGTATCTCATATTCTCTTCCAGCTGTTCTACAAGGTTGTTTTGGATGACTTTATATTGACACGAAGCATATACATATACAGTAGTCTTAATTTGACCTTTATTTCCACTTTAATTTGAAGATGGTCTGAGCAGAAAGATGTGTTTGCCAAGTTTTCCGCTAAACAGACAATAACATTTCAACTAAGAATATTTCCAGTGGAAATAAAGTGAGGAGATATATTTGTAAAAAAAAAAATATTTTTTTTAAAGAGAAAATTAAAAGATCTGGAGTAAGGCTTGAAGAACTCCTTTACATGAGTGATAGATTAAGTAATGTATTTGAAACAACTGAGAGCTGGTGGGGCTCTTGGGAACTGTTAACTACAGTATGTTGATGCAGAGTATTATACAGTACGTACATGCATTACAAACTTGAACGTCATGTGTTTAAATTTTAAACTAATACTTCTGTAAAATTAAAATAACAGCATGTCATTTTTCTTATTGTAGATATCTCTAAGCAGATGGAGTGTACTGTAAAGGTATTTCCATTATCTTAATATTATCAATTCTTTCATTATTTTTCCAGAAAACATGCTGAGGTTTGACTTTCCCTCTCCACCTCCAGCGAAACATTTGACGTCAGCATTAGATGAGCTTTATGCACTGGGAGCTCTAACAGAAGAGGGTACCCTTACTAAGCCACTGGGACAGCAGATGGCAGAATTTCCTTTATCTCCTCAATTAGCGAAGATGTTACTTGTATCAGGTAAAATTATGAGATAAATGTATTAACCATGATACTTTGATGGAGCCAATAATTTCTCAGACATGGGTACTGTGAGGTTAGACTTTACATTGTTTTATAGCTTATTTGACAAATGACCTTCAAGATCACCTTCCATAACATCTCAGGAATGAACCCTAATTTAGTTGGTTTCACTGAGATTCCTTGATCATAAACATAAGACTCACATTTCAGATTTAACATTTTGCTGCGAGTGTCAGTCGACTGAGCTCTCAAGTTATCTTTAGGGATTTTGCAAGGCTAAATTTATTTTTCACTTGTTTTATGACCAGTAGTCTTTCAAGGGTGACTGTAATATCCTGCCAGGGCCCATGGGTTATACATACCCATGTCTCTCAAATTTTAGCAAGTGGAACTGAGCCATTATTCAGTTATTTATATCATATTTGCCACTTATCAGCTTACTAGCCGTTTGGATGGTCTATCCAGTGTTAGTACAGGAGGAGACTGGGGACCGGTAAACCTGTGGTGTTTGGTTGTGAGGGTCACACTGGATAACACCCTTCTCACGTGTGTCTGGGCCGAGGCTCGAACCCTTGACATATTGGTAAGAGTTATGCATGTTACCACTGTACCACCAACAACAACATTTTGCAACCAACTCCTTAAAAAATGGGCGATAATAAGTAACAGTTCATAGGTTATGACTTCATTGTTCAGTCGTGAAATATACTCTTTAGTACTTCTTTCATGTATGAAAGTTCCTGTGTTAATTAACATTTGGAGACACATTTGCTCTGCTGGGTAATACAGTACAGTTGTACCCCGCTTTACGCGGTTTCACTTTACGCGATTTCTCATATACGCGGTGCCTCGCCAGAACCGAACTTTCACTTTACGTGGTTCATCTACCCGGTTCATCTACCCATACACGCGTGAAGTATAATTTTTTTTTTTTTTTATTTAGCTCATAAAATTCATACAAATTACCCGGCCAGAATATAATTTACATTGCTGGAATTCTTACAATTTGATGATCATTTTGAATATAAACATCATAGATTTTGCATTAGCTGAGTAAATATGTTATCTTTTGTGCAAAATATATGACATTTATATTCAAAATATTCCTGGTCTTACAAGGAATCCAGCAATATCAATTATATTATCCTAACTTTAGTCTGAGGTATTATTTATTACTAAAAAGGTAAATATTCTGGTTTTCCCACACATTTATCTGGTAGGGAGGGTTGGTGGGGGGTGGGGGGAGGGAGGGACCGACCGACCATCTGGCACGGTGTGAAGAATATTTTTTTTTATTAACTGAAGATATTTGTTTTAGCTCATAAAATTCATACAAAGTACCCGACCAGAATATAATTTACATTCCTGTAATTCTTACAATTTGATGATCATTTTGAATATAAACATCATAGATTTTGCATTAGACATACAAATTTTCTATCTAATGTTTACTCTGAGTAAATATGTTATCTTTTGTGCAAAATATATGACATTTATATTCAAAATATTCTTGGTCTTACAAGGAATCCAGCAATGTCAATGATATTATCCTAACTTAAGCCTGAGGTTTTATTTATTACTAAAAGTTAAAATTAGTTTTTTCACCCAACATTTCTCTGGTAGGGAGGGAAGGTGGGGGGTTGGGGGGAGGGTTGGGACTGACCGACCATCTGGCGCGGTTGGAAGAAGGGGGGAGGCAAGTTGGGGTACTTTGATTGACAGATAGTGTCGTGAAGAATATTTTTTTTTATATTAACTGAAGATATTTGTTTTAGCTCATAAAATTCATACAAATTACTGGACCAGAATATAATTTACATTGCTGGAATTCATACAATATGATGATCATTTTGAATATAAACATCATGGATTTTGCATTAGACATACAAGTTTTAGATCTAATGTAATAATTTGGTTTACACAAAGCAAGTATTTTATCTTTTGTGCAAAATATATGAAGTTTACATTCAAAATATTCCCTGACCTGCAAGGAATCCAGAAATGTCAATTATATTATCCTAACTCTAGTCTGAGGTATTATTTATTACTAAACGTTAAAATCTAGTGTTTCACCCAATCATTTCTCAGAGAGGTAGGAACTAGTGAGCTGGAAAGAGGGGGGGGGGGATTTGAGTCCATTATTTGAATGGACATTAACCTGGCGACTGTATTTCTCTTAAATATTAATTGTGTGAGCATACCATCATAAAATTTAGATGTTATTTTTACTACAACATAGGTATTATGTCGGAAAAAGTGGAGTTTGGGGGTCGGGCCAGTCTCTATTGGAATTAATCCCATATGTTCTGTTGTTCCATTTACGCGGATTTCACTTAACGCGGTACCCTGTGGGTTCAATTGACCGAGTAAATCGGGGTACTATTGTACATTAAAATTTAGTATTGAGTATCATGAGATATTCTGGACTTTGTATCTGTTTTTTTGGGTGGGGGGGGTGGGGGGAGTATTACGAACCAGAGCATTTAGTTCTTCAACATTCGGCAGGTCAGTGGGTCAATGACAAAAACATGTAGGGAAAGAATATGTTAACATCACTTTGCTTTGTACATAAGCAGTGATGTGCACAATATACAGTAATACCCCGCTTAACACGGTTTCGCTTAGCGCGATTTCACGTATACGCGGTGCCTCGCCAGAGCTGAACTTTCACTTAACGCTACGGTTTTTCTACGCCACATTCAACTTCATGGCGACACGCTGGCCCCAGATTCCAAGGTTCACTGCGCACGCGTCCCAGATTCCGCTTCAATTGCTAACGCGTGCGTCTCTGCCGGAACCTAACATGCTCACATTCCGCGGTCGTGAACCCCATTACGCAGAGAGCGGCTGGCAAGCCGCGCCATTTTTTGATCCAAACCTCCCGCCATCCGCCATGTTGTGTAAGAGGCGCGAAAATGGTGCGCACAAGGTCGCCCAGTCATCAAAACATTACCAGTTCTTCACCCGCCACCCACTACAGCCGGCCCAAGTCAGTGATAGTGATAATTATAGTGAGGATATGGACTTATATGAACTTTTGGGGGTTTGACAAAGAGGCCCTGCAAGCCTCTGTGGTGGATAGTGATACAATTGATACAAGTGATACAGGTGAGGGCCAATAATCTGCCCTCTGCCTCGGAACCAACCGCCCATCCCCGTGTGCCCAGCCATCTTTCCTACTAATGTAAGTGTTAAAAAACCTAATATTATTGATATTTCTCTTAATTATTAATTGTGTGTGTATGCCATCATAAAGTTAAGATAATATTTTTACTACAACATAGTTGTGTGTCGTCAAAAAAGTGGAGTTTGGGGATCGGCCCGGACTCCATTTCAATTAATCCCATATGTTATGTTATTCACTTTACGCAATTCTTCTTCCGTTGACCTTCCGGTTACATTAACCGCCTTTCTTCGCGGTACCTCCGGGTTACATTAACCGCGTAAAGTGAGGGTTAACTGTAATGAGAGTGTCCAGCTCGAAAGATATTTTTAGATTCGCCACCCGCCACCCTGCCTGCCTGCCTGTTATAGCTCATAAAATTCATACAAATTACCCCAGAATATAATTTACATTGCTGGAATTCTTATAATTTGATGATCATTTTGAATATAAACATCATAGATTTTGCATTAGACATACAAATTTTAGATATAATGTTTACTCTGAGTAAATATGTTATCTTTTGTGAAAAATATATGACATTTATATTCAAAATATTCCTGGTCTTACAAGGAATCCAGCAATGTCAATTATATTATCCTAACTTTAGTTTGAGGAATTATTTATTACTATACCTGGTTTTCCCCCAAAAATTTCTCAGAGGGAAGAGCCAGTGAGTGTAGTGTGAGAAGAGGGGGAGGGAGTTGAGTCCATTATTTGAATGGACATTAACTTGGCAACTGTATTTCTCTATTTCTCTTAAGTATTAATTGTGTGCATGTACCATCATAAAATTAAGATGTTATTTTTACTAGAACATAGGTATTGTGTTGGAAAAAGTAGAGTTTGGGGGTCGGGCCAGTTTCTATTGGAATTAATCCCATATGTTCTGTTGTTCACTTAGCGCGGTTTTCACTTAACACGGTACCCTGTGGGTTTTATTGACCGCGTTAAGCAGGGTACTACTGTATGTTCATAGTGGGATAATTGTTCCACGTGTTTTCTCGACCCTTTCCTGTCATTCTCTACACAACTTTCCTTCATTATTTCACGCCCTTATTTTACCATTTCTACTCCACACAAAACTGGGAGAGAAGCACAAACATCAAGAACTTTATCGGTATAAATTGTATAATAATTAGCTGCTCTGGATAATTGTTATCATATTTGCATAATACAGGTAATTAATGATTGTATATCTTTATTTCAGGTGACTTTGGGTGTTCTCAAGAAATTTTGTCTATTGTAGCAATGTTGCAGGTCCAGAATGTTTTCACAAAGCCTAGAGGTCAGGAACATCGTGCTCGAGTCATCCATAGAAATTTCCAGGTATGTAAAAAAAAGGGACGGTACAATAGGATTTCTTTGATCTCAAGTGGTCTAAACCATTAGTGCTTAGGATAAAATAATTGTTTTGGATAATAGATATCACATTGTTCAACCCTAATATTGATTAATACAGCAGTGAAGTACTGTGCAGTACTGTCTGTTGAATTATCGGACACTTGCATTGCCAGAACATTATAAGAACTGACTGGGGAGTCTTCTCTTAAGCAGCAATAACACTGGAATAATAACAACAGAGTACACAAGCATAAGCTTAGTGGTGATGCTATACTAATGCTGTTCTCATACCTGATTAACATAAACAGTTGGGTAACCATATGCTGTGTAGATTTTTATCTTTAAATAGGTTGAATGTCATTTCTGGTTGTATTGAATTAATATACCTTATACAGTATATTAGAAAGTAAAGGATCAATAATAGTGTTTCAGTTTTGTACATAATAGATACTGTATTAAACTTCTTTTTTTCAGGTTAATGAAGGAGATTTGATCACCTTATTAAATGTGTTTACTGGTTATCAAAAGCATGCAGAATCCAGACGGTGGTGCGTGGAGAAATTTATCAACCATCGTGCATTACGCAGAGCAGCTGAGATCAGGGGAAGAATGGAAAAGCTTTTAGTTAATTTTGATATTCCATTAACTTCTTGTGAAGGTAATATCTTGACTAAGAGTACTCTACTCCACGGTATGTAATGGCACCTCTTTAGCTTGGATTTCCTGCACATAGGAACCTCCATCACTCTGAGTGGAGATAAATCTGCTCATCTATTTAAAGCTGTACATAACATGGACACTCAAGAGCATAACTAAAGCTGTATAGTAGTCAGTGGTCCAGCACCTGAGACCCACTCAAAGTCTTGGTTATTTTGGCACTGAGTACCTTAGCCAATACTGGACCCTCATACTAAGATGAGACTTGTGTCGTTCATATACATTTGGAGATGTTAGGTATCAAGATCTGTTCTTATGATAAAGTATTTTCACCTCAAAATTCACAGAGTAAGACACAGAACAGGTTTTAATACTCAAAACCAGAAATTACAAATTAAGGCCATACAGTATAATTATTTTACAATGCTGTGCTTTGAGCCAGCACCAGATTTAGACCTGTGGGGCCCCTGAGTTCCACACTACTTAATTTTAGTAACACACCCACAAACTGTTATATATTATAAAAGTAAAAACACCCCCCAAAAAATTGATTACCCCAGGCCTAAGAAATGGAGTTATTTTTGTTTGCCATAGACCTTTAAGTAAACAACTGTGTATTATAGCTTATATACATCCCCATCCTCCCGAGGTTGTAAACTAGTGAATCGGAAAAAAATAACTCGCCAGTAAAGTAATAAAAATAAACATAAAAAGGCGCTGTTCAGCTGCACACTTTGAAGACTTCTAAATCTGCCACTGTTATGAACTCCTCTTTAATAACAGCTTCTTTTGTTATTCCTTTGTGTTCCATTTGAGATCAGCCATAATTTCACTATTGCATAGTGCATTAGAAGCTTGTTTGAATCATTTCCAGTTATTTTTTCTCTATTTATGTTTTATGATTAGTCTTGTAATACAGTCCTCAAAGTTATATCTGTAATATAACAAGTTATATCTAATCAGTATTTTAACCTCATGGTACAGCTAATTACATACAATATTTATGATCGTAAGAACTCATTGGGTGAAATACAGTAAGTTCTCGCTTAACGTTGGGGTTACGTTCCTGAAAACGCGACGTTATACAAAACAACGTTAAGTGGATCAATTTTCCCCATAAGAAATAGATAGAATACAGGAGTTACGTTCCCCAGCCTCCCTTTGCCCCATGAAATACATTACATATACCTGTACAGAAAATCGGGACCTGACCAGTGCCGGACCATGGAAATTCACCTTTTTCCTGGATAGATAGTGACTTGTGCTTACGCTTTGAAGCACTAGCACCACTTTCTCTGCTTCATGGTCTCTTTGAAGACATATTGAAGGGTTAAATGTCGTACAGTAGCTTCTCAAATTTTCTGAGTTTTTAATTCGACATTTTCTATTTGAACACACAAAATAAACAACACATTTAAAAATTTTGACGGCGGAAACTCGAATTTTGACGGGTTTGAACGGCCCACCAAAGTTCAGACGACATGCACAATCGTGTAAACAGCGTCATTTCTCTTATGTACAAAAGATTCATTATTGTTTATACCAGCGTGCAAGCAGCAGCGTCAAGCGGTCTTTTGCTACTTTAAAACCTGGTGCACTTTTTTTCCTCCTTGGAGATGTAGATCCTCTCAGGCATCCTCTTCCAAAAGAGACCAGTCTCATCCACATTGAAGACTTGCTTTGATGAGTAGCCTCCTTCCTGGTTAATCTGCTTGAATTCAGGCGGGAATGTCTCGGCAGCAACCGTATCTGAACTGGCAGCGTCACCAGTCATGTTGATGTTGTGGAAGTTATACCTGCGCTTAAATCGTTAAAACCGGCTTCGGCTGGCCGTAAAGGTCTCTTCCTTCGATCCTTCACCCTCTTCTGCCTTTATGTCGTCAAACAAGGATCTGGCCTTATGCTGGATAACCATAAAGCTCACAGGGGCATTGCGTTGATTCTGGTCCTCCATGCACATAGCCTGCATCTTTCCCACCTTCTCTATCACAGTGCTTCTAGTACGAGTTGTCTTAGTAGCACTCAGAGAAGAACCACTTCCAGCACTAACCTTAATCTTGTCAGTGTTGGTCTGTATAGTACTCACTGTTGTGGGGGTTAGACCAAGCACAGCTGCTATGTCCACAGCACATTCCCCTTTTTCAAATCAGGTTAATACATCCATTTTTGTAGCGAGGGTAATGGTCTTACTTTGCCTCTTCACTACACTAGCATCAGTAGCACTTGATGGGCACTTGGAAGCCATTTCGAATGGTTAGAGTACAGTTTTACAGCAAAAAGCAGTTAAGTACACGAATGATGTGAGATCATAACAGAGACTGGCTTGACGTCGCTTGGGGATGCTGTGACATTCTGTGAGTGAGGGCAGCGCGCCAAGCTGAGAGAGAGTAGCGTGGCCATATAAGAGCGCCGTAGAAAGCAATCTGTGATGACGCAAAAGATGTAGTATCGGATCACCGGGATGCTAAGTGAATTTTTGGTCTCTAAAGTTTAGCTACGTAGTACCGAAATAACGTTAAGCGGGCTGACGTTAAGTGAGGACTTACTGTAACTAGAATTGCATTTCATTTTGTAAAAAAAATATTACCCCAGTCCAGTCCCAAGCTCATGTGATGTAGCATATCAGTGTTTGTGAGTCATTATCATTACATAGTGAGCATTGCTCTTAATAATATGAAAAATATTTAATTACTTGTATCTCTTACTAACAGGTGGAATAGATGCAGTGTGCAGATGCATCACAGCTGGCATGTTCCCAAATGCAGCATTCCTCCATCACTCAGGCTTTTATCACACTGTGAGAGGAAACCAACCACTGCACATTCATCCATCATCTGTTCTCTACACTGAAACACAACCACAATGGTTTGTCATTCCATTATTTTTTAATTACGGAATTAGTTAATGATATTGGGGCTAATTTATGCACATTATAAATTCATGAATTGGGAAGTTGATTTTACTACAACTTATGAGTTGTCATAGCCAAATGGATATAGTGTTTGTCTAAAGGTCACTGATTCACACATGGGGAACCCTCAGTTAACCCAGTGATGTGTACATAACTGCAGTTCAGGAAGTGAAGTGGAGTGCCAGGTACATTACCTCCTTATGTGTTGAGACTAAATACTGTACTCACTGTCCCTAATGAGACATCCGGCCTATGGGACCTTCATTCACTTTCCACTACTTAGATAATTAGCCAGGTTCCCCATAACTTTGCCTTGCCAGCTAAGAGGGTACAGTACTTGGAAGTCCTACATTTAATGCCCAGTTCTCTCTGTAAAAGTGGGTTGGTGATAGCAAGGGCTTCAGCGAATAAACTTGGCTAATGGCAACCGGGTAGTAGAAAGCTACCAAACAGGGAGGTACTACCGCCTGGGAAGATATTGGAAGCATAATGTATTGTCTAATGGTAGACCCTGCTGCCATATGGCATCACAAAAATTTTGACCAAGTCCCAGGTTGCTGATCTGACTTTCTGCCTCATTTACACACAATTACAGGGTTTCAGTTGTTTCTCTTACTATTGACTACACAACATACTGTATACCGTTTGTCACTCTTGATTTATTTTTTCGTTTGTGTATTTATTTATGGCTATTATTATTAGAATTTTTATTTTTTGGTTATAATTTGTATCTATTTTTATTAATTATTTTTAAATAATATTATTAGTATTATTATTATTATTATTATTATTATTATTATTATTATTAGTATTATTATTATTATTATTACTACTACTACTACTTTTTTTTTTTTTTTTAAACGTGGCCTCCAGCCTCCCCCAATAGCCACACCTTCGCCACCATTTAATTACCTTAATATTAAATATCCTAATACATAAGTAGCTATCCTATCTGTGTTGAATTAGTTGAGCCGCAGATCTATGCGGCATTCAGTGACTGTAGCCTCATAGTCAATATCTGCAGCAGTTGTCGGAATTGGGGCAGAAGCTCTCGTTCCCCTGAGGCAGAGCAAAGCCGACCGAAGGAGAGAGAAAGACAGTCGACATCTCATCCAGGCTGTAACGTAACTTCTTGGCTGCTGCTTCTGTTCGGAGATCACCTCCGCGAGTCTGGCGTAGAAATATCTTGCACTTGGTCCCATCCCACCAGAGGTTGTGAACACTAGAGGAGTGAAGCTGCCTTGATCAACGTTTTGAATTCTCTCCCCATATGCCCTTCTCTTGTCGTTCTCGTTCCTCCTATGTGCAGCATCGAGAGCTAGGTTACGGTGACTACTACTACTATAATATTTTCGCCCCCCAGGCCCTGATGTGGGTCAGTGACCTATGCTCGGGTGGGCTAATCACTGTAAAAAAATAAAAAATAAAATAAAATCACCCTGCTATTAGGCATTACAGCTAATCCATGCAAGCATGGAAAAGGCTATAAAAGAGTGGTGATAATTATGATACAGCAAAATCCTGGATAAAAATTTGTTTTTTGTCGCCCACAGAAACTACTAAGAAAATAGGTTTTCGTGGTGTATTTTGTGTTGTTTCAGGTGAATCTGACCTGCTATGGAGATATGACACCCCCCCCCCCTTCCCTATTACCAACAACATTTATTGTTCAGAGTGGGCAGGGCTTTGAAGTAGAGGGAAAATACTACAAATGAGGAGGTAGAAACTTGGTTAAATTCAATAGTAATAAAACACAGTATTTATCAATTACACTTTCCAGATTAGATGATCTCCCACCAATCACTCTGCCAAATTCTAAAATAGATATGCTAGGCCTCACAATTTCCCCTAATATGTTATCGAAACCACACATCCACAACATTGCTAAAGCTGCCTCCCGAAAGCTGGGAATGTTGTACAGATGCCATAGCTACTTCACTCCTGAGCAGTTGCTTCAAGTTTATAAGGGATTCATTCTTCCTAACTTGAAGTACTGCTCTCATATCTGGGGTGGCTCTTCCGTCCAACTGTTAGATAGGGTGGACTCAAAGGCATTTCGTCTTATTAACTCTCTTCCTTTAGTTCATAATCTCTCTTCCCTTTCTCTTCGCCGCAATGTTGCTTCACTCTTTCTCTTTTAAAGGTACAATACTTTAACGGACAATGTTCGGTGTACAGCTGGCAAAGCCAAGGGCTCGTAACACGCGTCTTACCCACGGTGCCCACCATTTCTCTGTAGATGTCGGTCACGCTCGAATAATCCGAATAACCTGTTATAGTGCATCCTTCTTTCCTCACACAGCCAAACTGTGGAATGCTCTGCCTCCTTCTGTGTTTCCATACTCATACAATCTGTCTCACTTCAAAAAGATGGTTTTCCGGCTTCTTCATGGTGTAGTTTAATATAATCTTCTTTTCTATTTTTAATTTCTTTTTTAGGTTATTTTTTTTTAGATTGCCCCCAGGGGGCTAGTTTATTGGGCACCCCCTTATATCCTGTGCAAGGTGAAGTGCAGAAGCGTTTACAGCGCCCATCTGAGAAGCATGCGCAGTTCATGCTTGCCTTTATGAGTCATGCATTAAGGGCTTAAAAGCCTGATGGGTCATGGGTTTTGTCAGCAAGTTATATAAAGTGACAGAATGATGATTGTGTGGGGGGAAAATTCCCGGTACAATTTATCTGTTTATGGCAAAGTGTGGCAGGTCCCTAATAATGTCAAGTGCCAGGCCTGTCACTAGGAGGAGGGATATCTGGTCTGGGAGGGAAGAGGTGTTGGTAATGGTTGGGGACCTGTAGGAGGAGGTCATAGGGCAAGTGAGCATGTAGTGAGAGAGGGTGTGAGATTCAGGTTGACCACAAAGTTTACAAACAGTGGGACCAGGCTCAGGGTTGCCAATGTACTAGGCATGGCAAAGTACAGAGGGGGTGGAGGTGATATGGTGTGGTGGGACAGGTACAGTAGGGGAGGAGGGAGGCACATAGGCATTGACAATATTGAGGGACATAACTTTTAGTGTGATTGTGATGGCGTGTGCATCGACATGCCAGTGGGGTACTGGTAGCCGGGGGTGGTGTCCTCAGGTCCAATCGGTAGCCCTGGTGGAGACAGCACAGACACAGGAGCGGGCACGGCTTGCGGTGGGTGGAGGACAGGTTGAGGCACCACATGTTGTGAAGATGAGGCAAGACTTCGTTCGGGGGCAGCAGGACACACCAGGGCAGGCCCGGTAGGCGCTACACCAGTAGTGAAGGCCACCGGCGGTGGAGTAGGCCGTGAGCAGGGGGGGCTCACAGGGGGACTACCAGCTTGTGTCAAACCAGAAGAGAGGAGTGACTGGGTGGCAACAGAGGGCAAGAGTAGGTAGGAGATGGTGGTACAGAGTGTAACCAAGAGTTTTTCAATATGGTTGGTAAATTCTTGGAAGAGGGATATGATCTGTGTCATGTCACTGGAGGGGGATTGTGGGGGGTACCGGTGGGAGCACAAGGCCTGACAGTGTCAGAGTAGAGACTGGGAGGAGGCCCAGTAGTAGTTGAGTTAGGAGACGGTCGGGACTGCTGTGTTGCAGCCAGGTGAGGCCAGGCAGGGGCAGGTGTTATTGAAGAAGGCATTGCTGGAGGCAGAGGGAGGCGGCCCGATAGACTGGGGGGGAGGGCATTGTAGTAGACACGGCCTTCAGGGAGGCTTTTCCCCTGGGACAGACGGGCGATTGGAGCATTGCCATGAGTCAGCATTGTGCCGGCCGCCACAGTTACAACACCTGAGATCAACTACATAGCTCACACCACCCCTATTAAGGTGGTCTTTGATTTTCTGGGCACAGGCGGTGGAGTTATGGTTATGTGAACAGAAGCGACATCTGGGACCATCACGTCGGCAGCAGGCAGTGAAGGTGTGACCCCAATGAGGTAGTAGGCAGCTACCAAACAGGGAGGCACTACCGCCTGGGAAGATATTGGAAGTATAATGTGTTGTCTAATGGTAGACCCTGCAGCCATATGGCATCAAAAAAATTGTGACCAAGTCCCAGGTTGCTGATCTGACTTTCTGCCTCGTTTACACACAATTGCAGGGTTTCAATTGTTTCTCTTACCATTGACAACACAACATACATATATTGTTTCTCACTCTTGATCTTTTTTTTTAATTTTTTGTATTTCTTTATTGTTCTTTATTATTATTATTATTATAATTGCAGTGTTGTTATTATTATTATTATTTTATTATTTTTATTTTTTATTTTTTATTTTTTATTATAAATTTTACTAAACTGAATTATTATTATTATTATTATTATTATTATTATTATTATTATTATTATTATTATTATTATTATTATTATTATTATATTTTCGCTCCCCAGGCCCTGATGTGGGTCAGTGACCTGTGCCCGGGTGGGCTATCCCATAAAAAAAAAAAAAAAAATATGCAGGCCCGGGTTGATAGGGTTCTGCATAAAGTGGAGGGAGGATTGGGTGGGCCTCCACAGTGGTTGGGCATTCCCTTCCCTTCCACTTGACAATGACAGCAGCTTGTGGGGTGTTCCCCAAGTATTGTCGACGTATACTGAGTATACTAGAATTAAAGTCACGCGCATCTTCGATGTCAGCGTATAGGATGTGGCAACATTCATCAGCGTCTAATGGGGGGGCACCAGGACAACCCCGTCAAAGCCAACAGTACTAAGTGTTTCATAGACTTCAGGAGTCTGACACTTGATAAAGTTCCGGTTCTTACCTTGTCGGAATTGAATGTTGAGACCATGTTGTCTGCAGTACTTCATCATCTAATTAAACCATTCTTCTACGGTTTTCAGTGAATCCTTGGGGAAGTGCAGATTCAGCTTACTTGGCTGGTTGGCAGAGGGCAGGGTGATAGGGTCTGTGGCATTGGTGTTTCCACTGCGGCTAGTGTTTCCCATAGAAACATTACCGTTACTGTCATAATCACTGGGGTCTGACTCTTGAAGGGTGTTGGATTCAGTATGACCAGGCGAGTTGGTAATGGCATCCATATCAGAGATGTCTGCGTTCATGAGAGGGCCTCTTCTGTGACGTTTATGTCGACCCCCCATGCTGGCAAAAACTTGCCGGCTGAGGGGCCCTTTGTGAGACGATCGGGAAGTCAAGAGCACCTATGGGCACGTCTGTCCTCTTATGTGGTCACGCCACGACTGTGTTCTTTTTTACTCTTATGTTTTCTCCCCTAGGCCCTGTGGGTCAATGACCTGTGGCCAGGTGGGCTATTCCCAGTAAAAAAGAGAAGAAAAAAATTATATATACAGTATACAGTGGTCCCTCGGTTAATGAACACAATTCATTCCACAGAGTGGTTCGCTAACCGAATCCATTATTTCAATGGGATATTGGGTAATTGGTTCCAGCTCACAGAAAAGTACATACAAAGTAAAGCCAAAAAATGCATAAAGTCAGAAACACTCCTAAAGTTCCCCTATATCGCCCTTAAATCACTATATATTTATATATACGTACATATACTCTAGAATTGGTCGTAACTCGAAAAGGCAAAAATAATACAAAGAAATTCTAAAATGGGTGTCTCTTTTTCTTTTCAGCACCGCAAGAACTCTCACTTTTACGCTTACCAGCCATTTTAAAGGGAATTACAAACGAAAATTTTGTCAGTACGCAGCGCGATCACTAACGTTGTGACTCAAAAATACGTAATTTGAAAAATATTTTATATGACCATGGCCGTCGTATGTTCGGGTTATCATAAGTCGAATATGTCGTAAGTCGAGGAGAGACTGTATATTACATTACAAAGTATTAATTGAAGTGGTAAGTGTTACTTGACTTTATTTATATAACAACAGTAAATATGCATTTTTTTTCAGCAGACGAACTAACCTTCTGCGCAGACTGTATACAACTATATATTTTTATTTTTTTACGGGGAATAGCCCACCTGGGCACAGGTCATCGACCCACAACAGGGCTGGGGGGAATAAGAAATATATTAAAAATATAAAGAAAAAGATTATATTAATAAAATATAAAGCACGGACTTGAGGGTAGACTCACATTTTCAATAAATTTGTTTCTGGTTATTTGTGAGGTAGTCGGTAGCTATCAAACAGGGAGGTACTACCGCCTGGGAAGATATTGGAAGCATACTGTGTTGTCTAATGGTAGACCCTGCTGCCATATGGCACCACAAAAATTTTAACCAAGTCCCAGGTTGTTGATCTGACTTTCTGCCTCATTTACACACAATTGCAGGGTCTCAATTGTTTCTCTTACTTTGACAACACAACATACATATATTGTTTCTCACTATTGACCTTTTTTTCTTTTTTATGGCTCTTTATTACTATTATTATTACAGTATTGTTGTTATTATTATTATTATTTGTATTAAGTGTTATTAATGTTATTATTATTATTATTTTATTATATTTTTGTCCAGCAGGCCTTGATGTGGTTCATAACATGACCTGTGCCCAGGTGGGATAATGCCTGTTTAAAAAAAACAAAAACAGACCCAATACACTGCCCTGTGGTACCCTGCTAGTGACGGGTACGCATGATGATTTGGTGCCATTAATTACCACACACTGCTTGCGGTCATGGAGAAAGTCTCTGATCCACGCTAGGACATTTCCCCGAATCCCATACCCTTCCAGTTTAATTTTCAGCCTTTCATGGGGTACATTGTCGAAAGCCTTGGCAAACTCTAGGTAAATATTGTCAATATTACCACCCTGTTCCAGAATTTGGGTCCAAATATCCAGTACCTGGAGTAATTTTATTAAACAGGAGCGCCCTGGCATAAAACTGTGTTGGCAACCATTTACAGGGTTGTTTTGTATATTTCTCAAGTACTTTCATATTATGCTGGTCTATAGTTGTTCGTGGTGTGACGCTCTCCCTTCTTGAAGATAGGACTAACATAAGCCATTTTCCAATCACAGGCATTTACTGAACAGGATCTTCAGGGGCTCAGCAAGCTCGTTGCACAACTCCCTTAGCACTCTGGGATGCACCATGTCAGGTCCGGGACTCTTATGAACCTTTAGCTTTGATCTTATAACCTCTTCTGTGAACACAATGTGGGTCAGTGCTGTGTCGTACTGTCTGTCCTCAAACACAGGAAGATTGTTCGCATCCTCTCGTGAACACCGTGGAAAAAAAAGCTGTTCAATGCCTCAGCTTTGTCCTGGTCAGAATCTGCGTAACTACCATATTCAAGCCTCAGGTCCGATATTCCTACTCACGTTTTAAATTTCGACTTTGCATAGCGGTAAAACGCCTTTGGGTTAGACTTGACCTCGCTTGCAACCAGCCTCTAGAACTCCTTTTCGGCCCTTCTACACTCTGACTTTGCTTGGTTCCTGGCTCTTGTATACATCTTCTTGTCCTGCTCATCGTTTTACCTGACCCACGTCTTGAATTTCTGGGTTTTCTTCTTAGCTTTGTCGACCGTCACATGGTTCATGTGTAGCAATCTCCTTGTATTCCTAGAGGCACTGGGTTTGGTCTTGGGTATGTATTTCTCGATCAAATGGTTCACTTTTCTAGCTATGAAATTTAGCGTAGTGTCTGCATTCTTATGCCTTAGTGAGTCAGGCCAGTAGATACCCCTCATCCAGTCGTAATTTCCCTTGCAATATTTCCACCTTGACCTGGTTTTGTCATGAACTGAGTAACAGTTAAACCTGAAGGACAGCATTACATGGTGGCTGGTGCCAACTGGGGCTAGATGTTCCAGTTTGGCCACCATATCCTCCTCGTTTGTTATGATGAGGTCAAGTGGCTTGGGTGTTTGCTCCCCTCTGTAATACGGCGGGTCTTTCACATGTTGGAACAGAAGATTATCTCTCAGAATTTCTACAAAAAGAGTAGTGGGGTCATTTACGTCATTTGGCGTGAACTCATTTGTCGCCATAGTTAAAGTCCCCCATGATAAGGAGGTGGCTAGGATTGAGCCTCACTGCATTGTCTAATAAGGCTCTTAAGTTCTTTTGGTTTGGTAAGCTGCAGTTTGGGGATCTGTAGATACACCCGATAATAAGTACGTCTCCTCCCTTTAATTTAATTTTACACCACTTGGATTCTTCAAAAACATCCTCTCCCTGCACCCTCACCTGGCTTGCTCTAAGGTCTTGCCTAGCATAGATAACACACCCCTCTTGCAAGTTATTTGAGAAAGGTTCGTAAATAAGTCATATCCGTCAATACTGAACTCACATTCCTCTGGGTCGATTCTCCTATTCTTGTACAACAGTTCTACAACTCCTACTATATCGGGTTGGTGCACCCTCAGTAGTGTTTCAAACTCGTCTCTCTTATCAAGGAATGTGTCAGTATTAGTGTTGTTTTCGGTGTTCAGATGAGGAGGGAACCATAAGCTTGAAAGCGATTCTTAACCTTTGAAAATCTTACCTAACCTGTAAAAAGGTTAGGAATCGCTTTCAAGCTTATGGGTCCCTCCTCATCTGAACACCGAAAACAACACTACCATCACAAACTAAGATGCCAAAAATATGAATAAGGTTTGTTTGGTGTACTTTTTAGTATTTTACCCAACATTTCAAAGCCGTGTCCTGCAATTCATGAAATTGTATCCCAAATGGCAAGTTTTGGTATATCTGAAGTGACAAATTTACCATTGAATTATTGATTATCATTGTGTGTACTTCCAGGGTATTGTTCCAGGAGGTACTGCACACGTCACAAATGTTCATGCGCGATCTGACAGTGATAGATCCTGCGTGGCTTCTTGAACTTGCACCACACTTCTATGAGAAAAGGACTATGCAAGACCATTAAAACATAAACACCACTGCAAATTAAAATTTTATTCTTAAGTAAGTGGCACTTCTTTTTCCTTAATATCATTTGAAGCAAAATATTATAATATAGCAATGATAAAATGTTTGTGTCAAAATTTTACAATATGGTGTGGAAGCAGCAGACCTAGTTCCCAAGTATTTAACCAGAGCTGAGAACATAGTACACCCTTTCCTGTCATGACTTATTGTCATGTAGGGCATTTTACCCTGGAGAGGCAAAGAGCACTTACAAATGTTATCTAACAGTTTATTGAAGATATAACTGTGAACTTTTCCGAGTGAAGATAAAATATATTATATTTGATAATATATTATCTCATGACTAACTCTTAACTTTTAGTTACAGTATAATAGTCCTTAGACAAAATATCAAATTCAGTAAGACCGTATAATATATATAAATGTGAATTCATAAAGCAAATAAGTTAATTGCAGATGCACACATACAGTGATTTTGTAAATAATATTAATATAAACATATAGGTGTCAGGAACTTAAGTGAAAAAAAAAAAAAACATTTGTTGTAAAGGGTTGACTAATAAACAAAGCTGTCTCGACCAAGAGACTTACAATATAAAGTGAGCAATAGCACACACTGGCTAACCTTGTGAATCTTCAGGTTGACTATCTTTTACAGGTCATAGGCTTTTAATACTATCATGTAAAAAAAAAAAAAAAATATATTACACAAAAATAAGGGGTGTTTTTACATCTATCCATTTTTTTACAATATAAAACACTAATCAGTTAAAGGAATTATGGACATTTCAAGACAAGCTACTCACAGAGCAGACTGAAAAAGTCAAAGGTTTTTTAAAGGCCACACATGGAGAGGTTTTGGGACAAAACCTCAATTTGACATGGATGGACACTAGTCTTGTAATTCCTAATGAATGTACAAGTGGCTGCCACTTATTAGGTAGAACAGACCGGCAAGACATACAGAAATAAATGCTATTTCATGTTAAATGGACACAATAATCCACATGATACAATTCACAAGTCCAAAGCCATTAACTGGTAAACCCTCACAATTCCAGAAAAACTGGGGGAAAGCCAGTCCAAACACACACATTTAATAATTGAGAATTTAAGCAATGTTAGTACACCCTCCCCAAGAACAAGTAACCAGCCAATATCTTACAGATACCCCAGTAATGATACAAATTAGAAATACTGCACAGTATATTGAAATTCAATATACAGTACAGTACCAAGTTTCCAGCAGCACTTGTAAGTTTCAAATTATGCACAGGAACACCTCAGTCATCTTTTGCTTGGCTATTTCAACAAGTGCTCTTCAAATCCTCAAGTTTCCCCAACTAGTCATGCTTTATAAAAAGTAAATCTCTTCAAATTTCAACTTCACATTTATCCTTAACCCCTCAGGTACAAGAGGGTCTCTGTGCTGGATAAAATCATCTGGCATCAGACAAACAAAAAATTAAAAGTGGCAACCTGGAGTAAAAGGATTAATAATATTGCAATAAGTGATCTGCTTCAGTTCATATTCCTGTTGAATCCCTTCTGCATTTACTCCACTCTTAGCTGTGCTTATTATTATCAGCTGTTCTGAGGTGCTGTGATGCATTTTGCTTGTGCAGTATAGTATCCCACACAATCATTTGGTGAAAGTCACCACAAATAAAGTTATAGGGATATACCCTAATGTGGCTGAGCAAAGACAATACAAGGATGGTGAGTTGACAGAAGCAGTTAATATGAGAGGTCACTGTGTGGATCATCTTAATTCATAACACACATTCAAGATTTTTTTTACTTTACCCGAATCATTAATAGTTGTACAATAGTCACAAGTCTTGGAAATACACTAAAAAAATCTGAAATTATTAAGGTTTACTGTATTTATAAAATAAAATTATGTCATTAAAGATGTTGGTGGTATGATTTACTCATAAAATTGACAGTTAGTATATTGCATTGCAGAAATTACTGGGGCACTATATACTACAGTATATTGTACAATCTTTCTGGAAGTGTTAAATTCAATTTGAAAGCATTTTAACAAAAATATTAAAGTAGACGTCAATCAGTGTCATTGGTTTTAACCCCAAAAAAAATTTCCAAATAAATTTGTAAAAATTTTAGTCCTAAATCAAACAATTTGGATAAATAAACAAACATTCCTGACAAACAAGAAATTTAGATGATGAAATGTTTTACAATTACATCCATAAATTTCAAAGTTCTTAATTCTCATACATAGTAAGTTGCCTAAGCTGTCTGACATTATGCAGTGTAAAACTGCTAACTTATACCTAATATTTGTAAAGATTTAAGTTTAAGGTTTATGCACCAACAAACATTACAAACCATAATTTCATACGACAAATAAAATAACACAAGAAAACTGCTGCTTGAAACTACACACAATAATAACAAAACCATTAACGTATTGTTCAGAAATTATCTTCTTTACCAGTCGCCATCGTCATCAAGAGCAGCTCGCCTTCGGTCAAACTGTAAAAGTTATGAAGGCAATTAGCTCAGCAAAATTTCAACCCTAAGTTTACTTAATTTCAAAAGCAGACTTTAAAAATCAATTCTATAGTTAACATTCCTATAAAAATACAAGTGGGTTAACCTTTCTGTTTTTCGGGTAAAGGAAACTTTAAATCTCTGTGGATGACAACTGTGACTTTTGATCCAAAATGCTGGCTAAGTGAATATCAAATACTACAGTGTATTTATAGAACATAAAATCATGATTACAAAGAAGAAAAATATGTACTGTATCTTAAATTATAGGCGAGATATGAAGACCAATTAATATTTAATTTTTCCCTGATACAGGGATCATATACAGTAAAGATTTATTCAATGGTAATTTAATTTCCCATATACAGTATTTTTTTGTTTTTGGCCGACAACTCCTGTTATCTTCCCTGGTATAGCAAAGGGTACAAGTACTGTACAGTCAACCCTCACTTTACGCGGTTCCACATTCCACGTTTACGCGGTGCCCTGCCAGAACCCAGGATGCTCACATTCCGCGGTGGGTGTACCCCTTTACACGGGTGAAGTATAATTTTTTTATTTAGCTCATAAAATTCATACAAATTATCCGGCCAGAATATAATTTACATTGCTGGAATTCTTACAATTTGATGATCATTTTGAATATAAACATCATAGATTTTGCATTAGACATACAAATTTTAGATATAATGTTTACTCTTGAGTAAATATGTTATCTTTTGTGCAAAATATATGATATTTATATTCAAAATATTCCTGGTCTTACAAGGAATCCAGCAATGTCAATTATATTATCCTAACTTTAGTCTGATTTATTATTTATTACTAAAAAGGTAAACAGTCTGGTATTCCCACACATTTATCTAGTAGGGACGTTGGTGGGGGGTGGGGGGGAGGGAGGGAGGGACCGGCGACCGACCATCTGTTACCGTGTGAAGAATATTTTTTTTTTTTATTAACTGAAGATTTTTATTTTAGCTCATAAAATTCATACAAATTACCCGGCCAGAATATAATTTACATTGCTGGAATTCTTACAATTTGATGATCATTTTGAATATAAACATCATATATTTTGCATTAGACATAAAATTTTTAGATATAATGTTCACTCTGAGTAAGTATGTTATCTTTTGTGCAAAATATATGACGTTTATATTCAAAATATTCCTGGTCTTACAAGGAATCCAGCAATGTCAATTATATTATCCTAACTTTAATCTGAGGTATTATTTAATACAAAATGTTAAAATTTATTTTTTTCGCCCACTCTTTCTCTTGAAGGGAGAATTGGGACTGACCGTGCGGTTGGAAGAGGGGGGGAAGGCAGGTGGGGTACTTTGATTGACAGATAGTGTGGTGAAGAATATTTTTTTTTTATTAACAGAAGATATTTGTTTTAGCTCATAAAATTCATACAAATTACCCGGCCAGAATATAATTTACATTGCTGGAATTCTTACAATTTGATGATCATTTTTAATATAAACATCATAGATTTTGCATTAGACATACAAATTTTAGATGTAATGTTTAATCTGAGTAAATATGTTATCTTTTGTGAAAAATATATGACATTTATATTCAAAATATTCCTGGTCTTACAAGGAATCCAGCAATGTCAATTATATTATCCTAACTTTAGTTTGAGGTATTATTTATTACTATACCTGGTTTTCCCCCCAAAATTTCTCAGAGGGAAGAGCCAGCAGTGTAGTGTGAGAAGAGGGGGAGGGAGTCTTGTCCATTATTTGAATGGACATTAACTTGGCGACTGTATATTTTCTTAAGTATTAATTGTGTGCATGTACCATCATAAAATTAAGATGTTATTTTTACTACAACATAGTTATGTGTCGTCAAAAAGTGGAGTTTGGAGATCGGCCTGGACTCCATTTCAATTAATCCCATATGTTATGTTATTCACTTTACGCGTTTCTCGCTTTCCGCGGTACCCTCCGGGTTACATTAACCGCGTAAAGTGAGGGTTAACTGTAATTAGAAAATATGAACTGCCATAGTTTGCTTAGAGTACAGGTACTTAAAATTGAGAAAGTGAATGGATTACTATACTACTGTACTTATATACAGTACTGTACAGTATATGATGTTTAGATCCGCTACTGACACTACATATACAGTAATAACTTGTATGAATATTATCATACACAAACAAGGCTGAAAAGAAGATTCTAAAACCCTGCAAGATCTATGTATTATGGACTGCAATGAAATTTAGTACATTATACAAATTAAAAAAAATATTTAGGCTGTGGTTATTGAGCAGAGAAATAACCTTATTATTGCCCTTCACATTCTATGAAAGGAGCATACTATACTACAGAGCTGGGTGAATATGAGATAAATGACCCATTTCACAGCAGCCTGACAATCAGATACAAAGGAGAATGTCAAAGTATGCACTGTTGAAATATATAGGCAGGGGGCAAATAAACATTATTAAAGTACTGTATATTACAGACACAACAAGTCTTAACTAACCTTAACTGAAGTAGTTTTTTGAGTTTGAGCATTAACTCTTTCCACCAGGCTAATGAGATCATTTTCTGACAGCCTGCCACCTATCTGCCCAGATGTTGCCATCTGAACAATAATGGACTCCATCTGTCTTCCTTTCTCTGGCTTTGCCACCATGATTGTGTTTACTGTTAAACAAAGAGTGGATTAATTTGTTTTTATGTCACTGTGCTACAGGATAATAATTGGATGGAACCACCTTTAAGACATGGATGGGATTTAAAATCGATACAATGGATGACCAGAATTCACATTCTGAGATGGTACTGCCATTGAGCAACCTAAAAACTGATTTTTGGCAGTTTTAACTTTGATGAAAGGTTTCACGAGCCACTTCTTTTGAGTAAATGTTCCAGGTTATACAATTTCGGATAAAATTATTTATACTGTACTACATGAGCTACAACATAACAAAATTTCTACTTTCGTAGCTAAAACTCTTCTTACCTTGCAAGACAAAAATGGCTGGATGAATGCATTTTGTCATTTCACTTTTATGATTTTTTTAGGTTTTAACATCTGAGCAGCCACCTTCAGTCCACCATGTTTATTTTCCCACTGCTACAATTTCTAAATTTATTGTTAATAAATTAAGAAAATTAACCTACCAGACTCGATTTAAAATACTGATACAGTAATCCCGTGTTTTTTGCAGGTTTCTTTATCTTTTCTTTTTTTTCTCTCTCTCAAAAATTATATATACAGTCTCTCCTCGACTTACGACAGGGTTCCGTCCCGACGACCAGGTCGTAGGTCGAATTGGTCATAAGTCGAAAATAATACAGAAATTCTAAAATGAAATACAGTACAGTAAAAGTAATCAATAATGAAAAATTATTAGTGTTACTGTGCACTTACCTTTAATGTAGTCAGCTGAATGCACACAGGGCCTCAATAATTTTTTAATTAAGCGTGGAGACTACATTAATTGATTGACGCAGAGGAGACAGGGCTGGGTGGATCATCAAGTTCGCTTTCTTCACAGGCTAACATACTTGGTTGTTGAAGGTATTGGATCATCTTTAGGGAGTGAAGAGGCAACAGTGGTGGGGCGTGAGGAGACAGCAGTGGGAGGACTTCATAAAAAATTTCCAATTTAGACTGCACAGTTTCCCTTTTCTTTTCGTTGTAAATCTCCTGTTGTAGCAAGCAAGTGCATCTTGGATCAGTGTCAACTTTTGCATCCCCTTATTAATAGTAGCAAATGCCTCTGCCATTTGTTTCACTTAAAACTTTTTGGGGGATGCAGGTTCTTCTTCTACATTTTGTCTCTTCTTCCTCTACAATTTTCTGTGCATCCAGTCAATAAGATCCTCGTTACTTAGCTCTTCTGCTACACTTTCCTTTGAAACTGTTCACATATCTTTTCAGGACCTTTTTCCATATTCCATTCATGCACTGACCTGTAACCTCATCCCATACAGCAGCTATGTTCTTTGTACATTGCAAAATGTTGTAGTCCTTCCAAAACTCTGAGCGTTTTCTCACCTTCAGTAGCAGCAATAGCGTGAGAGAAGGTCGTACGTAAATAATATGCTTTAAAAGCAGCAATAGCACCTTGATCCATGGGTTTGATGATAAGAGGTAGTGTTAGGTGGAATGTAGACTACCTTAACATCAGGTGCAGGTCGTCCAGGTGTGGTGGGTGTCCCGTAGCATTATCTAAAATTAATAAAATCTTGAATGCAATCCCTTGTTGCAGACAATTGGCTCATGGAATGAAACAACTTGGGAACCAATCCTCAAATGCTAGGGTCATCCATGCTTTCTTATTACTGCGATAAAACACTGGCAGTGTGCGCTTGCTGACATTTTTAAAAGCCCTTGGGTTCTCTGAATGATATAATCATGAAGGGTTTTACCTTGAAACCAGCTACATTCCCCCTCAACAGAAGTGCGATTCGATCCTTGAATCCCGGCATGGTTTTCGCCTCTTTGTGGATGTACTGTATGTCTGTTCTGGCATGCACTTCCAGAATAAGCCAGTTTTATCCACATTAGGCAAATAATTTCCCTTCACACTGACACGATCTACCTCCTCCCCCTTAAAAGCTTCAGCAGCACCCACATCAGCACTTGCTGCCTCTCCACTCACCTTTACACTGTGCAAATTGTAACGTTTCTTAAACCTTTGGAACCACCCATGACTTGCTGTGAAGTTTTGGTCGCACTTATTTCCTGCCTGCTCTTTCAGGCTTTCGAAAAGGTTTCTTGCCTAAGCCTGTGTAGTTAGAAGGCTTAAGGGTACACACTTTTGCAGCTGATCTTCCATCCACATCACAAGTAATTTCTCCATCTCATGAAGAGGACCTTGTCCTTTTTTCGTTATTATTGTTCCCTTTATAGATGCTGATGCTTTCACCACCTCACGAATTCATTCCTTGTCCTTCAAAATTTTTGATATCATCGAGTGAGAGAAGCCAAGGTCGCGTGAAATGGTTGCTACCGTTTTTCCATTTTCATATTGCATTATTATTTTAATTTTCATCTCAAAAGTAATCAACTGTCTCTTTCTTCTCAGCACCACAAGAACTCTCACTTTTACGCTTGCCAGCCATTTCAAAGGGAATTACAAACGAAAATTTTGTTGGTACACAGCGCAATCACTAACAGCAACAACGGCGGCCAAACAACAACTTAGTGGGCTACGGCGTGGATGCTGTACACCACGAGGCGGCCCAGCCCACGGTCATATGGGGTCACATTACGACCAAACGTTTCGCGACTCGAAAATATGTATGGTAATGTGAAAAATATTTTATACGATCATGGCGATTGTATGTCCGGGTTGTCGTAAGACGAGGAGAGACTGTATATAAAATAGCTTTTTAAAACAAAAATTTTAATTTTGCGCCATTTTCGATATTCCCTTGTGCGGTGCAGCAAACAGACGCCACCCTTTCCCACCTCAGACACCCACTGCTCCGAGAAGCCTCAGTCCACACATGCCTACTGTACTGTGAACGCTACTGTGATTACCTCTTCTGTTTCTACTCCCACGTGCATTCCACGTGGCTCCGGGATGTAAGCCAGCCTCATCAAAGGCAAATATTACTAGCAGAGACTCTAAAGTGAATAGTGAGGACCTTAATGGAAAAAACAGTTTTATTGGACAAGCTCAGAGGTGGTATGAGCTATAGCTCGAGATGTGGTGAAGACTGATAATTCATTTGTCAGAATACAAGTCTTCAAGTGGAGGAATGTGGGTGGAAGAGGACTGGCTGGCTGGCGTGAGGGCAGGCAGATGACGGGACAGCAGGGAGAGGCTGGCAATGCGGGTGTTGCTGACCTCAGCGAAATATAATTTTTATTTACTTGTAAATAAACATTTTTTGTATATAACTGTGTTTATGTTTTTTTCCAGTATTATACTGTACTACAATATGATTAGTTTCAAATAATGATATTAGTAAATGCCGGTACAATGCATCAGTGATCAGTGTGACCACTGGGCCGTGAGTGGAGAGCATGGCGTGGTTAAGTGCATGACCTACCTGAGCTGTTTGGTGGCCACAGGTACAGTGATTCCTAAAAGAGTATTTGTGGTTTTGGCTTTTCGCGGGGGTTTCAGGAAAGTAATACAGTGGTCCCTTGGTTAACGAACACAATTCATTCCAGAAGGTCGTTCGTTAACCAAAACCATTGTTTCAATGGGATTTGGGGTAATTGGTTCCAGCTCACCGAAAATTACATACAAAGTAAAAATAAATGCAGTAAAGTACACTTACTTTGAGGTGTGTATGTAGAAGGGTCCTGGTTGATGACGATGGAAATTAGAAGTGGGGGTGGAGGAGAAGGGAGAAGAGAAGGAAGTGGGGGTGGAAATCACCCAATGCTTCATGCCATCATTTCACCCACAAAATTTTAAGTTCAATAGGTGTAATTCAAGATTATTTTCTTTAAATCAACACTGCACTACACTATATACAGTATTGTCAATATGTTAAATAAATTTCAGAATGACCAATATTTGTACTGTAAAAACGTAAAAATAGTTTATGTTCAAGAGAGCCACAAGCAAGATGTTACCTCCACTACCAGAGATACAAACTACCGCCTTGGTGGGTGAGTCAAGTGGCTGATTGGCGCACCAAAAACTAGATTCCTGTACTCCAATTATGTTAAATAAGTGTTAAAATTTCTAAAATATTTAATATAAAACTTGGAAAATTATTGAATAGTACAACCTTCTTGATATTTATTCGAATGGGAATGAATTTAAGCCCTAGAACCGATGACTGTATTGGCGGACTAATATTCCAGCTGGTGAGCAAGCGAAAACATGTTGGCATGATTTGGTAAGAATTTCGTGAACCAAATTTTTGTTTGTTAACCGAATTGAAGATTCTTATGGAAGATGATTCGTTAACCGAAATTTCGATAACCGAGGCGTTCGTTAACCGAGGGATCACTGTACCCGCGAAAAACACGGGATTACTGTACAGTAATATCCCAGTTATCCGGCACCAATGAGAATTGAGAAGTGCCAGATATAGTTTTTCGTTAAATTGAACCTCACTCTTAGGATCCCTCAAATAATCCTACAGTGCAGTGCTACAGGCTGGCCTTGCAAATTCGTGTCTCAGAAGTCCGTTTTTCCACAAATTCGTTAATTTTCACGAGTTTCCAAATTACTGTACTTATACAGTATATGCTCATTTGAGAATTAACTGAAAAACTAACTTCTTTAACACTCATTCCACTCTATATAAACAATGTGGGCTATAAATTTAAAAAAGTTAAAACTACTGTAAATATAAGAAAAATGAAGAGCATGGGTGTGTGGAAACTGAACGTGTGTGGAGGTGGTGGGCTATAACTGCATGGCCAACTCGCCAGCCCAGCCACCTCGTATATCGTTACATGTAATGAAGTAAAGAAACTATAAAACTTATGATAAAATCATTACAATACAGTCTCTCCTCGACTTACGACGGCCATGGTAGTATAAAATATTTTACACATTACATATTTTCGAGTTCCGACGTTAGTGATCGCTCTGTGTATCGACAAAATTTTCTTTTGTAATTCCCTTTAAAATGGCTGGCAAGTGTAAAAGTGAGAGTTCTTGTGGTGCTGAGAAGAAAAAGAGACACCCATTCTAGAATTTCTATGTATTATTTTCGCCTTTTCGACTTATGACCTGGTCGTCAGAACGGAACCCCGTCGTAAGTCGAGGAGAAACTGTACTCTAATATGGCTTAGAAATAAATAAAATGCAATAAAAAACTATAAAATACTGTACATGGGTGGGAAGTGAACGAGTGTGGAGGCGGTGAACTATAACTGTGTGGCTGCACTCCCTCCTGATGTGACGTCATGTCATACACTCAGCGCAGAGTGGCAGCCACACGTTTGTGAGTCAGCTGGTTGACTGCTTGGCTGAAGTGGGTCGTGTCACCCAGAGGATGGTTTAAGTGTAGGAGCTATTTTTTGTACATGAAATATGTGCTATTGTATTTTATGATATGCTATGTATTAGGTTTATTGTTTATCATAGTAATAAATATGGCTGATTTGGGAGGAATTTTTATTATTTCATTTTTGTGCAGGTTCCCTGGACTCCTAATAACCGGGATTCTTTCTACTGTACTAGTTACTTCCTATTTTATTCTTCTAAAATGGAAAAAAAAAATCCTGTGAAAAAACTTATAGTCTAAACATGGCCTTGGTGGCCAAGCTGTGTTTGGCTGTCTTCCTCTACCCATTTCGTACATCAAAACTGGTACCTGTATCTTACAAAACCGATTCCTCCTGCATATTTTTTTTTTATGTTCTCAAAATAAGAAACCTTTTATCTTCTATGGAGAAATTTCATCAGTTTGTTAAGGCCAAACCACTCTTATCAAGTATTATCAAAAAGAATCCACATAATAAATAACAAGGGAGTAATAAATTCTTGAATGATTAGGTAGTACTAATGCAAATATTTTGTGCAGCTATTTGTTGGTATTCATCCTGTAAAATCCTTTAAGATCCTCTAACCACAGCAAAAATAAATAAAAAAATAAAAATAAAAAATCCATCGAGGTGGAAAACACTACTGCCACTTTAGTGATTCTACTAATTGTAAGCCTGCACAGGGTATGTACACTGTATACCTGCATTGTCTATATACATGCAGAACCAATTGTAAACTTGTATGATAACTTTATTGAATAAAACTGAAGAAAGTTCAGTTATCACTCTTTTGGTGATAATTTATGCTTAGAAACATGGAGACGTGCTGCACTGACTATTAAGATATAATCTGATCACACCTGTATATCAATACATCTCATCAGTGAAGAATTTCAAAGGAGGTTTTATTTAAATTACAGCCCAGTAAGTTGTGTTGTGAACAAGTTTCTCTGTTACTGCCGCTACTGTCTTTTAATCCCATTGCAGGACTTCATTCAGCAGTCAGCCCAGGTATGTTGCA
This sequence comes from Homarus americanus, assembly GCF_018991925.1. NCBI lineage: Eukaryota > Metazoa > Arthropoda > Malacostraca > Decapoda > Nephropidae > Homarus > Homarus americanus. The sequence continues at coordinate 655,089 of NW_024747997.1, read as the reverse complement.
TTGCTACTGAAATTGTGACAGAAGCAGATATTGCACCACAATTAGATGATGATATAAGTTGATAATAATGTTTGCAGTAAAAGGAGAGATGGGGTACAACATTTGGGCACTGATACACTTGCATACATGTATGAACAATCAGTACTGAGCATAAAATTCCTTTCTTTAGTCACAAGTCATTCATGGTGAAATTAACAATCTGAGTGAAAAAAAAGCAAGATTACAGCATACAAGAAATAAATACTAATAGGTTGCAATTTCCCAGGAATATTTTATGAGAAATACTGGATTACAGGGGTTTAAAAAATTACACACAACAGACCATCTTCAGAATGATTTCAGTTGCCAGTCAGTCACAACAAATTGGGTTAACGTGTTCAAGTGGATAAACTTACTACTGGTCCCAATAATATTTAGGTTCTGTTCTTTACCTACTCAGGATATATTTGTCACCAGTGCAGTACACAATAGGAGCCTTCAACCACTCTATTTATTGATAGTTGATATGGCAATAAATTTGATTTGATAATTTTTTGTACAGTATTTGAATCAATGGGTTGCAAAGTTTCCAGGATATTCAAAATTAGGTCGCACTCGAAAAAAGTTTTGAAAACCACCGGTAAAGAAGATATTACAAAAAAAAATTTCCATAACTGTGATCAGTTCCAGTAACAGGTGTTTTTTGCACGTAATCCTTAAAACTATTAGTTAGAGGTGTTATTGTTGTAGTTTTACCTAATCGATCACTGAAATTTACTTACATCTTGCTCTGGCTTGTTGGTCAAGGACCTGATTGAGAAGACCATTGATTGCCTGCTGCTGTTGCTGCTGCATCTCCTCCTGCTGCTGGTGCTGCCCCTACAATGTGCAAGGACTTGCTATATTACCAAAAATTAAGAGTTGAACCTGATATCCCATTTTATGGCCCAAATCAGAACTAGACAGCTATCATAATGCCTTCCATCACAGATAAACTAAACTAGCTCACGTGGTTGTCTGTCATTTGGGAAAGGTGAAGGAAACGGTTATCACAAGAAGGAACGTGCAGAATATGACCAAAATTTTCGGAGTTATTTACACGATACTGTACTAAATAAGAAAGGTATTATTTTCGTTTCGGTCAAGCAGCGAATTTAGGTTAGATTGACACTTTGTTTTTTCGATGGTTTTTTATGTGTTTTGAACTATTCTGACCTTTGGAAAATAGGTGCATGACCGAAACGATAATTTTACCATAAAAAATGGGAATGACAATGCATAGAACATGACCTCTAACCTAACAGAACTATTTTGTTTTATCCCTATTTCTGCAAGTAGAAACATTTAGTAATTATTTACCAAGAAAATCTACCAAATACAGCGGTAAGAGCTTTTTGTAGTGATGTAACAGTATACTAAAGTATTCTCAACCTTGACCTAATGACCAAAAATTCTTTTTTTTTCATGGACTAAATACTAGGCTAAAAACTCTTATCCTGGTCCTCTTAAAGCAATGATTAACATAGAAAAACAGTACTCTCATTATAAACAGTGGTTGATTGCCACAAAATAATCAAACAAAAATGTGTGGGCCGAGTTGTCCTGGTGCAGCCGAGGACTGGACGGTGACTAATCCCAAGTTACGTCCACCTGGCCTCAACCCTCCAGCTTCTTACCTGCATACTCTGCAGCTCTTGCATCCTTTTATTGCGGATGGCCTCTAACTCCTTGTCGCCACTCATTGTGCTGGGTTTGTTGTGTTATAAACTTTGACTGAACTGAGAGACAGCAGCCCTTCAGCACAAGATGGTCGCTTATGGTCCGTTTACTGCAGTTCCCACTCTCCCATATGGATGACCAGCACAATAACGAATGTTAGAAAGTACCGCGAACACAACTATGAAATCATTTGTTTGGACCAACCAACCTTATCTTAAAGTAAATGACACTAGTCTTATAGTTTAAGTCCACATTATGTTCATTTTGAGGCTTCTACTTAAAGAAAATTAATGATGGCTTAGTGACCGTACATATGATATACTTTTAACACTGGCCATCTTGCACCTGGTAAATATTATCAATAAATGCCAGCATTACATGGAAATTAAGTTGAATTGAATTGAAACAGTTTATTTAGCCAGAAAAACACAGATACAGAGTGGATAATAATAACAATATTAACATGGCTGAGCCAGTTGAGAACCTGAGCTCTCTTTTAGGCACGTATGTTATATTTTATATACCGGGTTGATTGGGACCTTATGGAAAGAGGGAACACTACAATGTTTTATTTAATCTGCAGTTTTAATTCCATAACTGTAGGACATATATTATCACCCCTTAAGTTTTTAATTACGAATAAATTACTAGTATATCTTAAGCCAAAATAAACATTCCATCGCCTCTACGGTTCGGCTCATTAAATTACTTGTATTCTGCAACATTATCATGGCGAAGAACACAGCTTCGTAAACTGTTACTGATGATGACTGATTCAAGATGTTCTGGAAGGTTCTCGATTTGCGGTATATCTTTTCAGGAATTAGAGTCACGGAGTCTTTTAGACAAATATAACTGTTTCCAGAACCACAAATTATATCCCACATATTCACATTAAAAGAATCCGTACGAAAAGAACTGTAGTCTTCGTTTATTATAATCAACATTCTGGTCGATTACTGCTCCCTACCGGATGAAGAATTGACATTATTAAAACCTTACCCATATACAAAATAGCCATGCCTTTTTTTTTACCGTGTGTTATGAACAACCAAAACAGTCCTAACTTCACTCATAACCATCAATGCGTCCACCATATGATTATTCTTAATAAACGTTTATCCTCTTCGCCACTGATCGGCTCGCTAGCCGCCCGGGCGATCGGTCACGTCTCTGTCACGCACTGTTGGCAAATACTGGGCATGCACCGCCTCCTGAATGTACCTGAACCCGCTCCAGTGTTGGTCAAGTCTTGTCTTGAAAGAGCTCACACTCGGTGCCGTCACAACACTCTCTGGTTGACTGTTCCAAGAGTTTACAACCCTCACTCCAAAAAAGTTTGCCCTCACGGTTTTCTGGACTTGCGGCTTCTTCAATCTTGAGCTGTGACCCCTTGTGGGGCGAGCGTCCGCCAGCTCCAAGTAAGGACACTCAACTGAGTAGTGCCCCGTGAGATGCTTATACACCTCAACTAGGTCCCCCCTTGCCCGTCTGTAGTATAAGCTAGGCAAGTTCAGGCGCTCCAATCTCTCAGGGTAGTTGAGGTGCCGAAGTGCAGGCACCAGTTTGGTGGCCCTCCTTTGAACATTTTCAACCAACTGACGGTACTTCTTACAAGTTTAAATCTACAATGATGCACTTTAACTTATTTTCTTTATATAATAGAGATTGTTTGGTTAATTTCAGTATTAGGAGAGTAGGTAACTGAAAAAAAGCCCGTTTAGTGGGGCTGCGATGGTGAGAGGCAATGGCCCTATAGGCCTATACTAATTCTCTACTGTAAGTTTAAAGTATTTTATCTCATTTCATCAATCATATTTATTTTCAAGTGCAACTACAACCAATGTTTCTTGTATTCATATATTCTTAGGAACGTTTAGGAAGTTATCCATAGCATTCTTAAGTACGGTATTTATATTTTAGGTCAGTATTTATATTTTGTTTTGTAATTTTTCTTACCATACAGTGTTTACTGATGTCTTTATTTTCATTATGATGAGGGTTTTATAATATAGAATTAACCTGTGCAATGATTGCATCAATTCTTGCACAAATTGACCCCAACAACAGGTTTTCTCTGCAAATTATCCCCTTGACCAAGGTTTTGCTCAACAAATTAGCCTGTAGAGCAGATTTATTAAAATAACTTAACCAAAAGACCAGGGTTTTCTCAACAAAAAAGCCTGTAGAGCGAAGCCTTCTCTAAATGCCAACCTCAAGGACAGTGTGAGTGTGTGCGTCAGAGTGCCAGATACAGGGGCATAGACCGGCAACCCTTCATGGAAATAATATAATTGTACGATTATAAGATAGCTTACGAATAAGAAAAACGAATGGGGTTTGTGATGAACAATTTAGACATCACAAAAATAAAAATATATAGAAATTCGAGTTTGCTTTATTTTATTAGCCATTGTTTATTTGTTATTCATTAAGCTTCTGCCTACTCCCCCACCCTCCCGCATCTTCCACCGAGAACAATAACTGACACAAGCAACCGCCCATGGCGAATATCTACAGGTCGAAGTTGAAGAATTCTGTTAGAAAAGGATGACTATCTTGTGACTTCAGACTTTGAGAGGTTTTTGCTGTCATTGATTTTAACTTAATCTTATTTATAGCCTTTTTTATAGACACATCTTTCTTTTTTTATGTCTTTGCTAATCTCTTTTTAATGTTTTCTGTCCTATTTATCTTATAAATCAGATATTTGTACTTATAATTATAGAATAAGGTATAATGGTACTCAGTGGTTTCGTCCCTCGTAACGATCTTCAAGAGTGAAGTGCTTCCCGATCTGGAGTAGTCACCCCTGTCTGGTCCCCGAGTTATATACAATACTAGGGACCGTCAGGTGGTTGACAATGTTCAAAGGAAGGCCACCAAACTGGTGTCTGCGCTTCGGCACCTCAACTACCCTGAGAGATTGGAGCGCCTGAACTTGCCTAGCTTATACTACAGACGGGCAAGGGGAAACCAAACTGAGGTGTATAAACATCTCAAGGGGCATTACTCAATCGAGTGTCCTTACTTGGAGCTGGCGGACGCTCGCCCCTCAAGGGGTCACAGCTCAAGATTGAAGAAGCCGCAAGTCCAGAAAAATGTGAGGGCAAACTATTTCGGAGTGAGAATTGTGAAGTCTTGGAACAATCTGCCAGAAAGTGTTGTGACGGCACCAAGTGAAAGCTCTTTCAAGACCAGACTTGACCAACACTGGAGCAGGTTTAGGTACATTCAGGAGCCGGTGCATGCCCAGTTCTTGCCAACAGTGCGTAACAGAGACGTGACCGATCGTCCAAGCGGCTGACGAGTCGATCAGTGGTGAAGAGGATAGAAGTAAAAATTAAAAAGTCATGTTTTCTTTCCTTCAAAATAACTTTTAAATTATTAAATCACATGTAGAGGTAGGAGTAAATTTAGCATAATTAATAGATATTTCAATTAAAAATATATAGAAATAAAATCATTTGTTACGGAGTTCGTCCTCAATATTGATCATTGTATTACATGATATTAAGTTAGAATGAGGATCACATGAAGATCAGCCTCCACCTCATTGCACCTGGCGATTTAAACACCTTAATGCTACCTGGGTGGTTAGTTTAGCATCAGGGTGGTCAATCTTCAGCTGAAATAAGTTGAGGCTAATCTTAATATGCTTCTAAATTATATGAAGAATATGAAATAACATTTTACATTCAGCAGCCATTCGTTTTGATAAATTCCTCTGAGTATTATAAAGAAACAGGTGGAGTGGACTAGGCCGTGTTGGGGTGCGCGTTGAGCTGCGCGTCACCTTAGTTTCTGCACAATGTCAACAGAGAAGGTTGTGTTCTGAGACAAGTGATTGATTTTGTGGCTAATGTGAAAGCTTGAGTGGATTATGTAGAAGCAATGTATTAAACATAGGTTCTAACTGATAAACTAATAATTATATGACATTTTATCGGCATTTCTCACATCAAGTTTCATGATAATCCGTCAAATGGGAAAAGCGGTGTTCACTACTACATACTCTCCTACCTGAACAAGTAAGTCCATTAGTGTATAATTTCACCATACTAGAGTTATTGCAATTACCTGTGTGATATTAAAGCCAAATATGATTTCTTTCACAGCGTAATGGTATTTTAGAAAAACTGAAGAGTACAGGTCAGCCTTCCTACACGCTGCTGTCCGCCAGTCACAAAATATTAATGTATATTACAGTTGGGATTCATGTAATACCTGTAATAATTGTATTGTACGTCAAAAGAATGTATGTGCGTGTATAAAGGGCAGTTATTATTTTAATGTGTCAAGATTAATAACATTTTGTATTATTTGCTGCTTTGTCTGGGATTGGGTAAAAGAAGATATTATCTATACATACTTGCATGATATATTATATGGGGAATTCAGCAAGTGTAAGAATCGGTATCATTATGTGAGTGACTGACCTCACTTTAAAAATCTGTCATTAAGGTTAGTTTCTTCTATTTGACTGAAAAACTGTTATCTGATGATAGAGCTCCATTGAATCAACGACAGAGGGAGGCCGAGATGGCTTCTCCGAGAGAAAAACGCAACCCATTACAATTTGCCAAACATTTTGGTGTAAAGAGAAGGTCTGCTTGTTTATCCCCGTTTTGGCAGACTCGCAGCAGAAGATGTATTTTTCTAAATGGATGAACATAATGTATACATTTCCTTGTTATCATGTATGAAGTTAATTGGCAAAATTGTAGGTACAATATTAAACGAAAATTTGAAAAAATATATCAAGTTGTAAGAGTGATTAACATCGTCTGGCATTAACATGAATAAAATACCTAAGTGCAACACTACCCTCTAAGGGTTAAGGTAAAGTAAGTCACCCATGGGATTTTAACTTATGGTAGGTAGTGACTATATGAAGTTGATGATTAAACATCCTTATGCTAACCTAACCTAACTCTCCCCATTAAGTGTTAGGGGGCTTAATCATCAGGGGAAAAGCAAGTGGGGGTTCTTAATCTTCATGAGATCTTTTTTTTTTTTTATTGTATTGTACTTGTAGTTCATGGAACTGGTGTTAGGACAGAAATAACATACTGTACAGTACAGTATTCCATTTCTCTACTAGTCTACCTCAAAATTAATTTGTCGTTGAAGCTTGTGGCAGGTAGGCCTCTGTTTACTAATGCTTGTTGCAATGAGTTAAAACAAACCATCACAGCTGTGTTTAAAATTAACAGGAATGGGCCACTGAACATTGCCAGACTTTGGTTCTTTCCTACTGAAATCATACTTACTGTAGTTTATTGATGGTTTGTTATGATTTGATAGACATACAGAGACAGTGGCCTATTAGCTGAAAATTACAATATTTATTTTGCAGTTCCAGCACTGGAAACAACAGGAATATTCAAGTAAGATGTATTGTACCAGTATATGTTACAGTAATTACTGTATGCTTTACACTGTAATGAAGTGGGATGATTCTTTTTGTTAAAATTATGACAGAGGACTGATTCATTTTTGTTTAGGTTGTAATGATGTGGAATGATACCATTAACATGTGTTATAGGACTTGAGGTAGGAGGCTTTAGTTACATTTCTATCATGTGTTGATTAATTAACCACATTTATGATATTCTCAGCACCTGAATTACTGTACTGTATATGCTTTTGTGTGATAGGATTTTGGGGAAAAGGGAGAGGGAGAAATAATAGTACAGTACTATACAGGTAAGGCCAGTGATTATGGATATCTGGATCTGATTACTGTATAATACTGTACAGGGCTATTTAATATAAGAAAATAAGGAGTCTGCAATAGGCCAGTTGGCTTGTGCATGGCAGCTCATGTCGAGAGTTACTACCACTCTCTATCATCCATGAATCTAGCCTCCTTTTAAACCTTTCCAGCATTCCAGCACTTACTACAAAGTTGCTAAGCTTGTTCCACTCGTCCACCACCCTATTTGTGAACCAGTTTCTTCCTATCTCCCTCCTAAACCTAAATTTATCCAACTTAAATCCGTTGCTACGAGTCCTATCCTGCTCGGATATTATAAGAAGTTTATATATATCTCCTTTATTGATTCCTTTCACCCACTTAAATACTTCTATCATATCTCCCCGCACTCTTCGTCTTTCTCGGGAATGCAAGTTTAGTTTCTTTAACCTATCTTGATATGGAAGGTTTCTAAGTCCCGGAATCATTTTCGTCATTCTTCGCTGCATTGACTCAAGTGAATTGATATCTATTCTATAATAAGGGCACCAGAATTGAACCGCATAATCGAGGTGAGGCCTGACTAGCACAAGATATAGTTGCAATAAGACCCCTGTGTTAGCACCAGATTGGATCATGTTGTAGTCTGATGATCATTGAGGCATTTCACATAAATTTCAGTCTCACTTTGCCATTCCATATACAGTACTGTATCTCAATTCTGTACAGTACTGTATGGTAAAGGTACATTGTATTTAGGGAATGGATATTGAACCAGGTCCAGTTTTCAATTTATTTCTGCCATTGTGCTGGGTATGATTAGCCTGTGTACAAAATAGAGTACAGGAAATAACCTTCACGTGTACAGGACCAATTTCTTCATTATCATATAGCTAGTGTATATACATGCATAGTGTGGTGCAGTGTGTGACATACTGTAGAGTATTGTACAGTACATTCTAAATTTAACCCTCTGAAATAGAAAGATTGGTTTGTGCTTTTATTTTGTACCTGGGAATTGACATATCTGGCTTTCTCAGCCCCCTAAAAATCATAAATTTAAACCTGGAGTTATATCAGCTGCTGTTTTTTCTTACCGGTACTCAGGTGTGTATGACTGTATGCCCTCATTATATATTGCACCGCTTGTCATGCTAACACAAATTTCTGCAATGATTCCACCCAGTAAGGATACACAAAGGCATAGTGTTACCAGACCAGTGAATACAGTAGCCATACATACTGTACAAGTAGGGGTGTAATTTAGGATTTTGTCTTAGTTTGATTAGTCTTTCTTTAGTATCTTTTTTTTTTATTGTAAAAAAGTAGCCGTCACTTTTTTTCTGAAAGCATTTCCCCGTAGTACTATACAGCAAAATGTAATCTATGCCTTCCATAATTAATGTGTGTGGAAAATGGCTGTACAACAGTGGTGGTAAGAAGGGTTCTTCACTAAGCAAGGAGACAAAGTGAGCTATAACTCACATGCATATGGAGGGAAATGTTTGTTACTGAACTTTAACAAAATCTGGTTGGTTACATACCCGGTTTCATCTTATTTACCTAGTGGCCACCCACTAGAGGTGGGAAGGAGGCCTACGTAGGATCCCTCCATTATTCTTGATAGTTTTGCCTGGCTGTTTTGAAGCTCAGTGCTGTTCGTGATTCCATAGCTTGGGCTGGTAGACCGTTCCATAAGTTATCTAAATCCATTGTTCCTTATGCAAGGTTTAGCTCTCAGCTGATGCCCTTACAGTTGGAGAGCTATACTTGTACTTCATGACTCCTCTCAGGTAAACTGGGGGCTCATTTGGCACTGTACCAGTTTAATATGTCTGTATTTCCCATTACAGATTTGTCGCCTTGCTCTTTTCAGACCAATTGAAACCATCGCAGTAGTAGTAAATATTAGAGTATACAGTAGGTGGTCTTCACTGCCAGTAAGTTTTTTGGCATAGCTTGTGATCAGTGTACACTCAACATCTGGCACAACTGAATATGAGAATATATTATACATTAATTACACTTGAATAACATGAGATTTTTTGATACACAAGACAGTGTTTGTCTTACATTTCATGTGTGCAACATGCTCAGAGATCATACATTCAGTCTATTTCAGTCTATTGGGGGTTTTCTTAGTGTACTGGTACAAAGTTTCTGTGGTTTACACAACACAGTACAGCATTTGGTTTTATTAGGCATGACTGACCTAGAGACACTTGATATACAGTGCAGCACAATACTTTATGTACAAATGTCTTACCTGTGGGTGTTGTTCTCATCTATTGACGCTCTTGGTCATCTTTGGTCATTGGAGCACCCATGACACTGCCCCAGCTGGCAGAGCAGGTGAGACAGGCAAAATTATCTTCAGCGTGGCACCACCTCCCCATCTAATGGAAGGTATTTTTTAATGTGATCGACTTCACCTGTGACCATCCTTAAGTTGCCTGCAGGTCGAAGCTGGATCACCTTCATGGAATATGAGTTCAGTCCTGGCATCTCATTGTACTATAGTAACAACTGGCTTCTACAGTACAGTACGGTACAGTACAGTACAGTGCGGTACAGTGCGGTACAGTACAGTACTTTACTTTACTTCATCTTCCACAAGGACACACAAGATCAAGTTTGACCCTGAGTTGCCTTTTCATAAAAAATTACACTTGTGATTGTGCAGTTGTAATTTGTGGAATATACACTGAACAGTGGCATCCAGTCGATAATTTAAGACCAGTTGTAAAAAAAAAGATTCTGGCAATAAGGTTCATTATTGTCAGATGCGGTCATTCATTTCTAAGAGTTCCATTTTAATTCTCATAACAGCTACAATGCTAAGTATTGAATAAGAATACAGTATGCACAAACATTTTTGAATTATGATAGATTTATTAACACTGGCCAAAATGAAGAAGCTGCCCATAATTATTGTTGTAAGTGATCTTAAGGGGTACAGTACAGTGCCTGCTGTCTAATTTCTGTGATCCAGATATTTTGCCTCTGCTTATCCTAATAATTAAGAGCTTACTGTATATAGTCTTAAGATTAGTTCGAAATAAATTAAATAACTCTTTTTTTACAATTAACTTTTCTTAATCAGGTTTTCGAAAATAATTTTTTTACATGGCCTTGAAATTATTATACATTTATGATAATTACAGTATTATTATTATTACAAATATGCTACATTACTGGTCACGGTAAAATATCCTGACAGGTTTTTTGAGCTATTTTGCCGGTCCATTGTTTATGTAATAGAATTAATGATATACAGTAATAGTATAAGAGGAGGTTAGGTGGGTTTGGTTGGTTGGGGTAACTTAATTAGTAATACGTGATTGATAATACAATAAATATTTTTATATCATTTCTTCTATTAGCTACATATACAGTGGACTGGCAAAATAGCCCAGAACAGGTTATTTTGCCATGACTGGTAATTTAACCACTGCCTAATTCCTACCGTATGTCTGGCTGCCCTATTTTTTCCATCATCCAGAATTGATATTAATCAGAACTTCTCATGACACTCCTTGTCAAAGGTCGTTACGTAAATTGATATAAATGTTTTTCATAAACCCTCACATAAAGCTGTTGTGTAATACAGGATCTCATTAAATTAATCTATAATTATCCAGTACAGTGAGTTCTGCTATAACGCGTGCTTTGATAACGCGAATTTGCTCTAACGCGATTTTTGAATTAGGAACGATATTTGTATAACGTGAACGCTTGTTTGCTATAACGCGATTTTTGCTTACTCTTTCTCCAATTTTGTGGTACAGTGGGGTATGCTATAATGAATCTAATTGGTTCTAGAACATTGTTCGTTATAGCATTCGTTCGTTATAGGATTAATCCGTTCCAGGCCCCCAAATACAACCACTTAACACTGAAAAATATAATATAAAATTGTAAAAATTGTAAAAAAGTGCATAAATATGCATCTAAACCCCTGAAATAAAGAATATTATTAATATTTGTAATAAAAAAACAATAAATTAGAAAAAAAAAAATTCAATAATGTTCGTTGTAGGAGTTTCGTTCGTTATAGCATTCTCAATTTTATAGGTAAAACCGTTCGTTAGTAGGATCCGTTCGTTATAGCATACCCCACTGTATTAACTGTGAATATAGTAAAGAAGGATATCAACAAGAAGCGTTCTGGTGATAGAATTCCCGGTGATGTTCGTAAAAGAAAGGATATAACACTTGAAGAGAAGCTCGATTTTATCAACCTCAAAATCACCCTTTTCCCCCATCAAGTAAAGTGTTACATTTACTGTATGATTTCATTATTAGATATGAATGTAACATTTATTTAGACTGTGCTATCCTTTGTGTTAGGCTAACTACTAAATTTTTTCGATTTCGAGTAATCTGCACCTAACCCTATTTTCTCCATAAGCCCTGTTATTTCTATTACGCGATTTTCTATAACACGATATTTTACAAGAACACAACTATCGCGTTATAGCAGAACTACCTGTACAGGAAACTACATGAGTTAGCTAATTACAGGCATTTTGATTCAAATAGGAAATATAATGTGTGTGTTTTCAGACTGATCAAGTGGTATTTTGCCCAATTCTATGCCAAAAATGGTAAGCCAATGCCTTTAACAGATTCTAGTCAGGCTCAGTAGTTTATTTATTCTGCTGTATTATGGGGAGAATATTGCTGAAACTTAGTTTATAGACTGAAAATGGGAATGAAATTTTAATTATATATATATATATATATATATATATATATATATATATATATATATATATATATATATATATATATATATATATATATATATATATATATATATATATGTATATATATATATATATATATATATATATATATATATATATATATATATATATATATATATGTATATATATATATATATATATATATATATATATATATATATATATATATATATATATATATATATATATATATATATATATATATATATATATATATATAAATAATTTTTTTTTTTTTGATGGGGAGTGAACTTTGTCATGGCGAGGCCATTTGTCATTCTGCAGTGTTTGAGTTTTGATTGTCTTCTAGCGATATGTCATCCAAATCCTTCCTCCATAGATTATGTTTTAAACTCATATACAGTATATGCTCCGCGTGCGAAACTTTGGTGTTGAAAAAAAAAGTCCAATGGACGCCGTATGAGTCACTTTCTGCCTTTACAGCTGTGACGCCTTTCTCTGCTTGTGCGCCAACACATGCTTACACTCCCGTCCCTCGGTGTGGAATTTCCCCTGGTTAATGTAAACAAGTTCGGCAACACAAATACCAGACTGAGACACCCATGAGTATTCTTTGACGAATGAGAGATCGGAAAGCGAGGCTGAGTCTACGATGTTAAGACTTAGGGATGGCGGTGATGTGAAGGAAAGGTGGTCAACAACTGAGACACACAGTAGATATGTTTGCGTACACCTCACTCCCTAGTGATGGATGGTGCTGATATAACAATTAGGGAGTGAAAGAAATTGTCATTCGTTCCTGGGGGCTCTTGACTATGTTTCTGCTCTTAACGCTAGATTCTTTCTCTCTCTCTCTCTGGAGTTTTACCATGAGATGAGTCATTGCATTGGGGCATGGTAATCTCATTATAATTGTTATGCCTGTTGATTCAACCTTGTGTTGCTACAAAAGTAATCCAGTTGGATACGTTCTTGTATCTTTCATTTGGCGGAAATTTGGTCATACTGTATGAACCTTTGATGAGCGATGTAATATTGATGTTACTTTGACTTTTTTAATTGCATGGTAGCAGTTAGAATCGTCTTTCCATTTCCAGTTGGTGGAAAAGTCATCGTACGAATCTTTGATGAGAATACGCAGCTAATTAAGATGGAGTCTGTGATTTTGGCACCATTTTGACTGTGTCGTTGCTGGAGTGAATGGGTTGGATGCGTCTCAGTTGAAGGAAGTTGTGTACTGACCTCACTAGGGGAAAGGTCACGGCAGGGTTAGCTCCCGAGGGATAATTATCAGATATGGCCAATGCTATGTGTGGTCTTGGGTGTGCGAGTTTGTTGACCAAACTGGAGTGGTCCATGGAAGAATTGGCGAGGGCCAAGGAAGAAATTGAGAGGGCTTCTTTGGAGAACCTGAAATTAAAGGAAGAGCTGGCGAGGTTAAAAGGGGAGGCGGGACAGGGAAAGCCAGTGTCTGACGAAAACTCAAGCGAGTGGAAAGTTGTGAGGAGAGGGAGGACCAAGCTGGTGGTGAAGAAATACACCAAGGATACGACAACAGCGGCTAAGTGTGCCAACTCGTTCAGTCCATTGATAGACGAATTGGACGTTAATACAGTCAGGGACAGGGATGACAAGGAAGGTATAAAAACTTTAATTGTTGGTGACTCACAGGTAAGGTACTTGGACAGGGCCTTTTGTGGTAAAAACAAAAATAGGATGAGGGTGTGTTTGCCAGGAGCTGGGGTGGGGGATATAATTGACAGGATGGACAATATCTTGTCTGGTAATGGGAACAAACCCATTATCTGCCTCAGTGCAGGAGGCAATGACATTGGTCGGTGTAGGAGCGAGGAGCTTCTTGATAAGTTCAAGGCAGCTATAGATCGTATTAGGACTAAGGGAGGGATCCCTATCATATGCGGTGTCCTGCCTAGAAGGAGAGTTGGCAGTGAATGGTTGTCAAGGGCGGTTGGTGTCAACGACCGTCTTGACAGATATTGCAAGTCAATATCGGTCCCATTCATTGACAACTGGGACAACTTCTACGGCAGAAGGGACCTTTATGCTAGGGATGGGGTGCACCTGTCTCGGGATGGGGTGGCAACCCTGGCTGGGTCTCTAGAGGGGGCAGTTCAAAGGATATCGAAGTCTTTAAACTGCTAGGGGAACATATGGGCACGGGGGTGGGGGAAACTGCAGTGGGAGCTGGTAAACAAAGTAAAAGATTACAGGGAAATAGTGTTAGGAATGATGACAAAACTAAATTAAACAGGGAGTTTAAAACTAAACGCGGTAAAGGGAGGACTCAGAACACGACTAACTTAAATGTCTACTACACGAACAGTAGAAGTATGAGAAACAAAATGGATGTTATTAGGGCCTTGGTATGTACCGAAAAAATCGATATAATTGCATTCACTGAAACATGGATCAACTTAGACTCATGTGAGTTGCCGGTCGAATACCAAATTGCAGGTTACAAATTGTTCCATACTGATAGGCAGACCAGGAAAGGAGGCGGAGTAGCAATCTATGTTAGGGATAATCTGAAGTGTGAAATAAATAAGGAAATAAAAACTGAGCGGAACACAGAAACAATTTGGATAGAATTAAGCTATGGTAGGGAAAAAGTAATCACAGGAGTAATATATAGACCTCCCAATCTTGATAGAGTCAATGAGCGACTTATCTGGGATGAAATGAGCAGGGCTTCCATACACAACAAAGTCTGTATAGTAGGCGACTTTAACCTTGGCCAAATAGATTGGACTGACCTTACGGGTAACTCAGAATCAGAGGATTTTCTCGAGAGGATCCAGGACTGTTTCCTAAGTCATCATATAACCGAACCCACCCGGGGTAATAATATACTCGATTTAGTTCTGTCGAACAGAGAAAACCTCATTAGCAATGTCGAGATAGGGAACGAACTTGCAAACAGTGATCACAAAGAAATTAGATTCCAGTTAGAATTTCAGGGTAGACGTAAGGAAAATTCCACTAAAGTACCAGATTTCAGAAAGGCAAACTTTGACAGTTTAAAGAGGCAGCTGAGAGAGGGGGTGTCGCGCTTGGCCGTGAACCTGACAGATGACTCCGAAATGATAACGACATCTGAGATTGCCGAGTTCCACGACAATTTAAATAATGAGTTACTAAAAGCACAAAGGCAGAACATACTATACAAAAAACTCAGATCAGACAGCAATGACCCTAAATGGATAAATAATTATTTAAAGAACATCATTGGCCAAAGGGAGGCTATAGGTAGAAGGATAAAGCGTGGCGAAATTTACCTCCAGGATTATTATAAGATATTGGCGAGTAGGGTTAAAACCGAGATAAGGAAAGCCAAGAGGAATAATGAGGTAAGGATAGCAAGGGAGGCGAAGACAAACCCCAAAGGATTCTACCAAATGTATCAAACTAAAACACGAGAAAAGATTGGACCAATACGGTCAGAAACTGGCGAGCTCACTGATAACGACGGAGAAATGAGCAATAATTTGAATAAATATTTTTCAACAGTTTTCACTACCGAAAATTTAAACATGATACCAGAGGCACCGACTCTATTCAGAGATAGTGAAGAAAACAAATTAAGCGAGATAGTAGTGACTAGTAACGATATTAGTAAGCAAATAGACAAACTGAAGCCTAATAAGTCACCTGGTCCCGATGAGATATTTGCCAGAGTATTAAAGGAATGTAAGGAAGAGCTTAGTATGCCCTTAGCAAAGTTGTTTAACATGTCCTTAAAAACAGGTGTAGTACCAGAATCCTGGAGGATAGCGAATGTAATTCTGATTTTCAAGAAGGGGGATAGATCACTATCCTCTAACTACCGCCCAATCAGTCTAACATCAATAGTAAGCAAATTACTGGAAGCAATCATTTCAAACTATTCGAAATCACCTGGAGAAGCACCGATTGATAAATGATTCCCAGCATGGCTTCACAAGCGGACGTTCTTGTCTAGCTAATCTATTAACATTCTTTTCATCAGTTTTCGAATCGGTGGACGAGGGGCACAATTATGATGTGGTATATCTCGACTTTAGCAAAGCCTTCGACAGAGTCCCCCACGAAAGACTAATTAGAAAGGTAGAAGCTCATGGCATCAAAGGTAACATCCTTAAATGGATTAGGGCGTGGTTACAGGACAGGAAACAGCGAGTGAGCATTAACGGCACTAAGTCCCATTGGAGCAACGTCACAAGTGGAGTTCCCCAAGGCTCAGTACTTGGACCATTATTATTTATTATATACATAAACGACATAGATATCGGCGAAGACAGCAACATAAGTAAATTTGCTGATGACACTAAAATAGGACGTGTTATTAAATCTGACGAGGACTCTGCAAAACTACAGGAAGATCTAAACAAATTTTTCGAATGGTCTGAAAAATGGCAGATGAAATTCACCGTGGACAAATGTAAAGTTCTCAGTATAGGAGATGTAAACAGGGAAACCAGATACCAGATGAACAACGATGCCAAAGAGAAATCCGACTGCGAGAGAGATTTAGGAGTAATGATAAGTAGGAACCTTAAGCCAAGTAAACAATGTGTTTTTGCTCGTAACAAGGCTAATAAAGTACTTGGGTTCATACAAAGGAGTGTTAGTTACAGGACTAGCGAGGTTATCCTAAAACTGTATCTTGCGCTTGTGAGACCACACCTGGATTACGTAGTTCAGTTCTGGTCACCGTATTACAGAATGGATATAGAATCGTTGGAAAGAATTCAGAGGAGAATGACAAGACTAATCCCGGGCATTAGGAACCTTGAGTATAGAGACAGGTTAAAGCATCTTAGTTTGCACTCCCTCGAGAGACGTAGAGTGAGGGGCGACCTGATAGAGGTGTATAAGTGGAAGTCAGGGCTAAACAAAGGGGACATTACAAAGGTACTCAAACTATCCAACCAGGAGCGAACTCGTAACAATGGTTTTAAATTAGACAAATTTATATTTAGGCGTGAAATAGGTAAACACTGGTTCGGAAACAGAGTAGTGGATGAATGGAACAAGTTACCAAATATCATCATTAACTCGAATACGCTGAATAGCTTCAAACATAGGTTGGATGCTTATATGAGCAATAGGGGTTGGGTGTAAAGGGGACTGCCCAGTATGGGCCAATAGGCCCGCTGCAGTTTCCTCCATTCTTATGTTCTTAAGTAGAAAGTTATGAGAATTCAGGCACCGTGTCTTGATTCACACAGCTTCGTACAGTGTCTTTTCCTCTAGACTGGAGAGTATGTTACTGATTGTTTTATTAAAGCAAAACCATAAAAAATAAAGCTAAAAGATACTAAATACCACCAAGATTACTCCAGCTTAACTAGATACGTTCACATGGCGTTGTTTTGATTATACAGACACACCGGAGCTTTCCGTAAGATCCAAATTGGTTTAAACTTAATTTAGGCCTAATCATTAGGATTGAGGCCCATTCTTAACGGTTAATTTGGGGTCCGTTAGAACTTGGAGCCTATTTGACCTGCAACCTTTCATCGTGATGGCCAGGTCGTGTATAAACTAGGGACGCTATGACATGTGAGGTGAGTCGTGTACTGTTCTGGCAACTCTGCAGATTTATGTAAACATAAGTCGCTCACCCAGCTGACTTGTCGGATATAGACTGACATTTGTTTCAGCTCGTAAGTCAGCTCTATGCGCGCTTTCCCATTCTGACCCGCTCGTGCCACCTCCTGGAGACCTTGTTGCTTTTGTTACTTGCGCACTGCTCAAGTTTTTGTTTTCTCCTGCTTGCCTGAATCGCACTGTCAGTTACAGGAAGTAGCTCTCCATCAACGTAGCTAATAACCAGTTCACCTTAGTTTTCATTTTTTACTGGGATAATAACCAACTCATTGTGAATATTTTTTTTTTACTGAATTAATAAGATCCTAATAGAAACTAACTACAGAAATCCCTCGCTCACCTTAAGTCCTTTTTTGCACGTTTTCTGAGTTGATGAGTGATATATGGCCACGGTATTATTGTGTAGCGGTGCAAGCTGGTGTAAATGTTTGGTAGTGGTGATATTGTTAGGTGTATAATGGAAATAATTGTTTTTAATGTGTAATGGTGTTGGTATTGATAATTGTGTGTTTGTGCTGGTATGGTCAAGTGTGTGTGTCTGTGTGTGTGGTGGTAATGATGTTGTGCGGATATGGTGCTGTATTGTGCAGTGGCGGTGATGATGATATGGCGAGTGTAGTGGAGGAGCATGCTTGAAGTATGTTATAATCATAGTATGGTCAAGTGTGTGGTGGGGAGGAAGTGTCTTTAAATTGCGTGTCATGGCTGTCTTTGTTAAGGGTGTTGCTGAGGTGATGATATTGTGTGTGTTGTGCTGTGTTACTTTTAGTGTTGGCTGAAGATACTTTTGTTGTAGGTGATTGTGTTGTTTAATGTAAAGTGGAAATCATTACTGGAAGTGTGTGTGTGGGGGTTGTGTGTATGTGTGGAGGGTTGTGTGTATGTGTGGAGGGTTGTGTGTATGTGTGGAGGGTTGTGTGTATGTGTGTGGGGGTTGTGTGTATGTGTGTGGGGGTTGTGTGTATGTGTGTGGGGGTTTGTGTGTATGTGTGTGGGGGTTGTGTGTATGTGTGTGTGGGGGTTGTGTGTATGTGTGTGGGGGGAAGTTAATAATAATAATTAACGGTTTATTGAAAGAGCTTGCAGCGAGAAGGCTGAAAATATACAGTTACATATTTGGGGAATGGGTTACGAATTACAAATAATATACAAGTAACATAAGTGACACAAATAAGACATATAATAACTAGATGGGGAAAAGCTCAAACTACAGTTCATTTCAACATAGGACAGTGTGGTGAGCAGTGTGTATTGGGAGTGAATACACTGATTTGTGTGTATGTGTGTGTGGGGGTTGTGTGTGTGTGTGGGGGTGTGTATGTGTGTGGGGGTTGTGTGTATGTGTGTGGGGTGTGTGTGGGGGGGTTGTGTGTATGTGTGTGTGGGGTTGTGTATGTGTGGGGGGTTGTGTGTATGTGTGGGGGGTTTGTGTGTATGTGTGTGGGGGGTTGTGTGTGTATGTGTGGAGGGGGTTGTGTATGTGTGGGGGTTGTGTGTATGTGGAGGGGTTGTGTGTGTGTGTGTGGGGGTTGTGTGTATGTGTGTGAGGGGTTGTGTGTGTGAGGGTTTGTGTGTATGTGTGGAGGGGTGTGTATGTGTGTGGGGGTGTATGTGTGGAGGGGGTTTGTATGTGAGGGGGTTGTGTGTGTGTGTGGGGGTTGTGTGTATGTGAGGGGTTGTGTGTATGTGTGTGTGTATGTGTGGGGGTTGTGTGTATGTGTGTGGGGGTATGTGGAGGGGTTGTGTGTATGTGTGGAGGGGTTGTGTGTATGTGTGTGGGGGTTGTGTGTATGTGTGTGGGGGTTGTGTGTATGTGTGTGTGGGGGTTGTGTGTATGTGTGTGTGGGGTTGTGTGTATGTGTGGAGGGTTGTGTGTGTGTGTGTGTGGGGTTGTGTGTGTGAGGGGTTGTGTGTGTAACAAATGATAATAAAGGTTTATTGAAAGAGCATAACAGCCAATAGACTGGTCAGCTCACCAAACACAACCCACGTAACCCCAGCTTTCACCTGAGATTCCCAGCACCCCCAATCACCTAGTTATTTCACCTGAGAAATCTCAGCTTATTTCACCTGGATATTAACCCCCAGCTTATTTCACCTGGAGATTAACCCCCGGCGTTTGGATGAAGACTACAGGGGTTAGGGGCAAGCAAATCTTCAGGTGATCCGATATACTGTACATATGTATTATTTAACACCCTAACGCTTCCTGGGGGTATAATAGAATGGTTAATTTTCAGGTGAAATAAGCTGGGAGGCTAATCTTCAGGTGAAATAAGCTGGGAGGCTAATCTCCAGGTGAAATAAGCTGGGGGGTTAATCTCCAGGTGAAATAAGCTTGGAGGCTAATCTCAGGTGAAATAAGCTGGGAGGCTAATCTTCAGGTGAAATAAGCTGGGAGGCTAATCTTCAGGTGATAAGCTGGGAGGCTAATCTCTTCAGGTGAAATAAGCTGGGAGGGTAATCTCCAGATGAAATAAGCTGGGGTTAATCTCCAGGTGAAATAAGCTGGGGTTAATCTCCAGGTGAAATAAGCTGGGAGGCTAATCTCCAGGTGAAATAAGCTGGGAGGCTAATCTTCAGGTGAAAAAGGTGGGGTTAATCTCAGGTGAAATATGCTGGGAGTTAATCTCCAGGTAAAATAAACTGGAGTTAATCTCAGGTGAAATAAGCTGGGGGTTAATCTCAGGTAAGCTGGGAGGCTAATCTCCAGGTGAAATAAGCTGGAGGCTAATCTCTGAAAAAAAGGTGGGGTTAATCTCCAGGTGAAATAAGCTGGGGGATAATCTCCAGGTGAAATAAGCTGGGGGTTAATCTCCAGGTGAAATAAGCTGGGGGTTAATCTCCAGGTGAAATAAGCTGGGGGTTAATCTCCAGGTGAAATAACCTGGGGTCAATCTTCAGGTGTACATATAATATTCATTAACAGTGCAGGTATACAAACCTTGTGCATTCTTGACGTAGACCTAACTCACACTAGCACATACACAATGACAGAACACAGTGATGCAGATTTACGCACATCGAGATTTACACACACAGACGCAGACTTACGCACAAGGACGCAAAATTTCACCTGCTGGCCAAGGCGTAATTCCAGTAAAGCCTCAAAACAAAAGACACGACGACTTTTGGTGGGAACTGTGTAGTGGTTGTGGTGAGAGCCGGACCGACCCGTCTTGGCACATGACCCACCAGCCAGCCAAGCCTCTTGGGTTACCCTGGACCAGCGAGCGATGAGTCCTCTTCTTTCTGTCTCTCGGTGCACTTGTACTTACTAGTTAGTTGTTCCTCCTTGTATTACTTACTCAAGGGTATCATTGATAGGGTCCAGGAGGTGGCAGAGAGAGACCGAAAACGTCCATAGAACCCTCACTAAAATTAACTTGCTGTATCTGGTGGACGATGCTTAACTTTTTAAATTAAACTTGACTAACAACGGGAAAGGCGACCTGTAAAACATTTAAACCAAGGAAAAATTCAAGAGTAAATCAGCAACTTTCCTTAGAATTTTTAAACGACATTTCCTCCGGTCTAATCTAGCTGTTGCTGGTTGTATTAGTAGGAAGATAATTAGTACGTATAGAGGTAGGGGTGAGGGTCATCTGAAGGTTACCTCTGACTTGTTTCACTAGATAAAATACACTAATGCTACTTGGTGGGCGTTAAGGCAGTTTAGCATTAGGTTTGGGCGGGAAGTTAGTCGTACGGTTGAATAAGCTTGGGTGTTAGGCTAGGTTAACGAGGTTAATCATGTGATGATAAGCTGGGGGCGGGGCTGTTAATCTATTGGTGATCCCAATATATTACACACAGTTATATCGGTGTATTGTGACTTAACACAACATAACATATCCCTCATTTCACAAATAAGTGAGAGGAAGAACAATGGAGACACTCAGTGAGACATTCGGACGA
This sequence comes from Homarus americanus, assembly GCF_018991925.1. NCBI lineage: Eukaryota > Metazoa > Arthropoda > Malacostraca > Decapoda > Nephropidae > Homarus > Homarus americanus. The sequence continues at coordinate 633,435 of NW_024747997.1, read as the reverse complement.
TTCAATAAGACCTCAAAGGTAAGTTTTCCTTGTAACTGGAGCTGTGAGAGTGCGTTTGACTGTCTCACTTAAACTATGAGACATAAGCGGATTCTCAAAGGCACTTACAGTAATGAGACACTCGGGCTTAGCGGTAGTGAGAGAGGTAAGTGTGTGTGTGCGAGGACAAGTCTCTGGCAGGAGTAGTGTATGAGGTACTGGACCTTACCTTGAGCTCACTCAGAGGTACTCGTCCAATCAGAGAGACAGACTTGTGTTGGTGTACACCTCTACGACCTCTGTCATACACGACACACCCACAGCCCGCGCCTCCCGGCATGACCCATCGGTAAACACAGGTACGTGCAGCAGGCATAGAGGATAGCGTTTCTTCCATAGTTTCGAGGTTGAAGTAGTGGGAGAGGTGTTTGAGATGAGTGGGTGAAGGAGGGGGGTACAAGCTTAAGAACATAAGAAATTTCGGAATCTGCAATAGGCCGGTTGGCTTGTGCATGGCAGCTCCTGTCGAGAGTTACTACCACACTCTATCATCCATGAATCTATCCAGTCTCCTTTTGAAACTTTCCAGCGTTCCAGCACTTACTACATAGTTGCTAAGCTTGTTCCATGTCCACCACCATATTTGTGAACCAGTTCCTTCCTCTCCCTCCTAAACCTAAACTTATCCAACTTAAATCCGTTGCTCCGAGTCCTATCCTGCTCGGATATTATAAGACTTTATCTATATCCCTTTATTGATTCCTTTCACCCACTTAAACTTCTATCATATCTCCCCACCTCTTCGTCTTTCTAGGAATGCAAGTTTAGTTTCTTTAACCTATTCCTGATATGAAGTCTAACGAACATTTTATTCTTCAACTTGATTTATACACTATAAAAGGCACCAGAACTGAACCATAATCGAGGTGCGGCCTGACTAGCGCAAGATATAGTTGCAATAAGACCTCTGCACTCTTATTACTTACACTTCTAGATATAAACCCAATACTCTGTTTGCCTTATTTCGAACATTAATGCACTGTTTCTAGGCCGTAGGTCCGGGCTTCAAGTACCCTAAGTCTCTTTCACAAGTCGACTTCTCTAGGTTGATGTTGTTAAGGCTGTATACATTGTCAGTATGTGTTCTTCCAATATTAAGTCCGCTGCACTTGCTGGTGTTGAATTTAATTTGCTATTTTTCTGACCACTCCTGCAGTTTAATTAGATCCTCCTGTAGTGCATTTGCATCCTGCCCTGAATTAATCTGCCGCCCTATTTCTAGGGTTTAAGGCGAGTGTTGAAGGTGGGTAGGTGTAGTAATGTTAAGGTTGGGGTTTTTGTGGTACAGGTAAGCTAGAGTTTGTGAGACGTCGAGAAAGATAGGGAAGGCGAGAGTGGTGCTGAAGTGAGGGATGTTTGGAGGAGTGAAGAGGGTCTGGTCAATGACGGGGTCAAGGCCCAACTTCCTTTCTCAATGTTGACAACGCGGGTGTAGACCGGCCAAGGTGCGCCAGTCATCCTACTCCGCAGCCCCTTACCTCCCCTCCCACCGCTCGACCCCTCACCGCCTCGACCCCTCCCACCGCTCACCCTCACCACCCAACCCTTCCCACCACCCAAGCTTTCTTCTGAGTTTCTCCTCAAGAATGCAACCAAAATAGTTTTCTTTTATTACTGCAGCCTTGTTGGATTATGAAGTTCATAAATCTGTCTTGGTTTATTTAATTATATGGAAAGTTAACTTTCTCTCTCTCTCCCATGTCGTGTCGTTTGATTGATAGCAACAAGTGAGACAAATTACACGAGGTGGAAACAGTTCCCTTGTCAGCTAATTGGTCTCTAGCTTCCGTTAATGACAGTTGTAATTAACTTATGACGTGACTCTGAGTTTGTGAACACTGCCTTTAGTAGATCAGGTCACTTGATGGAAGAATTAGCTACGCTGTCAGCTCGTGATAAGTAATTTTCGTCAAGTTTTCTGGGGTTAACTACCGGAAGATTTACCCCCAGGTCATCTTACCTCCTTAATGCAGGGGGGGTAGGGTGGTTAATCTTCAGGTAAAATAATCTGGGAGGACGAATCTTCAGGTGATCCGTCGTTATTGAAAAGGGTATCCAGGGAATTTTGTCTGCTAGTGTACGTTTGCAGGGGAAACACCTTTAGAAACTTACTTGTTGACACACACACACACACACACACACACACACACACTTAGATGTAACGTGGCATTATTGTACTGTAGACACAAGCTTCGCCTACCTTCCGGGTTAGATACAGTAGTCCCGTGAATGTCAAACTGTCAGATACTGCGTGCTGATATTTGTCTTATGCACACAGTTACAGTAAGCAGTTTGTATTGAGTGGCTTCGGGTATATACACACCTGTTTTCCCCACCTCAAGGTTCATGGACAGTTACAAGTACAGTATAGAGACATTAACAAGAGAGTGCTTTAGGCAATTCTATTAATATTCTTCACTAGTGTAACTTTGGCATGACTTGAACATTAGCAACCCCCCCTCTTACCAGCTTATTTCACTGAGATTTGTCCCCAGCTTATTCCAACTGATGATTAGCCCCAGCTTATTTCAACTGAGGCCCCCCAAGCTTTTTCACCGTAAGATTAGCAGGTCTTATTCTGAGTTAAAACACCATAGCGCTGCCTGGGGATCGGGGGTGGAGTGAATCAGTGAGGGGTAAATTAAGCGTTAAGTGAAATAAGCTTGGGGCTAATTTAAAGTGAAATAAGCTGGGACTAATCTAAAGCGAAATAAAACATTGATAAACACATAAATACAGTATTATCTCTTAAGTAATTTTTAAACATCGAGGAGTCACAACAAACACATTTTTATCGTCTATATTTAACTCTATTTCTTTGGTTTTCTGTCCCATTTTATATTAGTGTTATTTTTGCTTTAAAGGTAGAGTGGGTAAGATCAGATGGAACGAGAGGGGTAAGATCACGGGTGGGAAATCACAGGGTAAGTGGTATCACAGGGTAGAGTGGGTAAGATCACAGAGAGGGTAAGATCACGAGTGGTAGATCAGGGTAGAGTGGTAAGATCACAGGGTAGGAGTGGGTAAGATCACAGGTAGAGTGGGAAGATCACAGGGAACAGGAGGGGAAGATCACATAGATGGGTAAGATCACAGGGAGTGAAGACACAGGGTAGAGTGGGTAGATCACAGGGTAGTGGGAGATCACAGGTAATGGTAGTGGAGAGTGGGTAAGATCACAGGGTAGAGTGGTAGTGAGTGGGTAAGATCACAGGGTAGAGTGGGTAAGATCACAGGGTAGAGGGTAGATCACAGGCAGGGGTAAGATCACAGGGTAGAGTGGGTAAGATCACAGGGTAGAGGGTAAGATCACAGGGTAGAGGTGGAAGATCACAGGGTAGAGGGCTAAGATCACAGGGTAGAGTGGCTAAGATCACAGGGTAGAGGGGTAAGATCACAGGGTAGAGTGGGGTAAGATCACAGGTAGAGTGGGTAAGATCACAGGGTAGGGTAGAGGTGAGATCACAGGGTAGAGGGTAAGATCACAGGGTAGAGTGGGTAAGACTGGGGAGAGGGTAAGATCACAGGGAGGGAGGGGTAAGATCACAGGAGGAGGAGGGTAGATCACAGGGCAGGGTAAGACGGCAGGGGTAGAGGGTAAGATCACAGGGTAGAGGGTAAGATCACAGGGTAGAGTGGGTGACACAGGGTAAGGGGAGAGGTAGGGTAGATCACAGGGTAGAGGGTAAGATCACAGGGTAGAGTGGGTAAGATCACAGGTAGAGTGGGTAAGATCACAGGGTAGAGTGGTAAGATCACAGGGTAGAGTGGTTAAGATCACAGGTAGGGTAGAGGGGTAAGATCACAGGAGGTGGGTAAGATCACAGGTAGAGTAAGATCCAGGGTAAGAGATCACAGGTAGAGTGGGTAAGATCACAGGGTAGAGGGTAAGATCACAGGGTAGAGTGGGTAATCACAGGTGGAGTGGGTAAGATCACAGGGAGAGTGGAGATCACAGGAGAGGGTAAGATCACAGGGTAGATGGTAAGATCACAGGGTAGAGGGGTAAGATCACAGGGTAGAGGGTAAGATCACAGGTAGAGTGGGTAAGATCACAGGGTAGAGTGGGTAAGATCACAGGGTAGAGGGGTGGATCACAGGGTAGAGTGGCAAGATCACAGGGGTAGAGTGGTGATCACAGGGTAGAGTGGGTAAGATCACAGGGTAGAGTGGGTAAGATCACACAGGGTAGAGTGGGTAAGATCACAGGGTAGAGGGTAAGATCACAGGGTAGAGGGTAAGATCACAGGGTAGAGGGTAAGATCACAGGTAGGGTGGGTAAGATCACAGGTGGGTAAGATCACAGGTAGAGGGGTAAGATCAGAGGGCAGAGGTAAGATCACAGGGTAGAGGGTAAGATCACAGGGTAGAGGGTAAGATCACAGGTAGAGGTAAGATCACAGGGTAGAGGGGTAAGATCACAGGTAGAGGGGTGATCACAGGGTAGAGTGGGTAAGATCACAGGGTAGAGTGGGTAAGATCACAGGTAGAGGGTAAGATCAGGTAGAGTGGCAGATCACAGGGTAGAGTGGGTAAGATCACAGGGAGAGGGTAAGACTGGGGTGGGAGTGGTAAGATCACAGGTAGAGTGGGTAAGATCACAGGGTAGAGGGTAAGATCACAGGGTAGAGGTAAGATCACAGGGTAGAGTGGGTAAGACCACAGGGTAGAGGGTAAGATCACAGGGGTAGAGTGGGTAAGATCACAGGGTAGAGTGGGTAAGATCACAGGGTAGAGTGGGTAAGATCACAGGTAGAGTGGGTAAGATCACAGGGTAGAGTGGGTAAGATCACAGGGTAGAGGGTAAGATCACAGGGTAGAGTGGGTAAGATCACAGGGAGGGTAAGATCACAGGTAGAGTGGGTAAGATCACAGGGTAGAGGGTAAGATCACAGAGAGTGGGTAAGATCACAGGGCAGAGTGGTAAGATCACAGGGTAGAGGGCAAGATCACAGGGTAGAGTGGGTAAGATCACAGGGTAGAGGGGTAAGATCACAGGGTAGAGTGGGTAAGATCACAGGTAGAGGGTAAGATCACAGGAGAGTAAGATCACAGGGTAGAGGGTAAGATCACAGGGTAGAGTGGGTAAGATCACAGGGTAGAGTGAAGATACAGGGAGAGGGTAAGATCACAGGGTAGAGTGGGTAAGATCACAGGGTAGAGTGGGTAAGATCACAGGGTAGAGTGGGTAAGATCACAGGGTAGAGTAAACTTAACGTAAAGCTCAGTAATGGCATTTAAAAACCCAGTGCAGAAATTAGTGATGTTTATATTATGTGGCCACTGGTTTTATATACTGTGTTAAGAATGTTGATGATTTGTATGTGAAGTTTCTCCTTGGTAATGTTTATGTAGCTATTGGTGTCTGTGTGGCTGACGTGTGAAGAATGTTGATGATTTGTATGTGTAATTGTGTATGTCATAGTTCTTGATGCTGACGTCGTGAAGTATTAAGAATGTTGACGTTTGGATGAGGGATGTTGATCAGATGTTTAGGAGCACTTGAGGTGTTTTTTCTGGCGGTGGGAGAGGAAGAAGATAGGAATCGGGTAATAAGAAGATTAACGCAGGAGGATGAAAGAGGAATAGGGAAAGGAGGAAGAGGTAGGGTAGGAGGAAAGAGGATGGAAGACGAGATGGAGAAAAGAAAGAAAGGTGATAGGTAAGGAGGAACAGGAGGGTGGAAGGGGAAAATAAGATGATGAAAGGGGAGATGGGGAAAGATGACATAGAAGATGAGGTTGGAAGAGGAATAAGAGGAGGAAGAGAGTTGTAACGGAGACACACAGCCAGGAACTGCATGAGTTGTCAGAACCTCTTGATGCGTGGCGACGGTGAGATACACCTCGACGTGTGGTCAGCACCCGGCCGACGGATCAGCCGACAGCTCTTCCTTGTTGGTCTCTGTCGGGGCCACGTTAATCCCCCCCTGAGCCAAGCCTACCTGACTGGTCACGTTATGTTAGGATTGGTTTTCGTTAGGTTAGGTTAGGATTGGCTTTGGTTAGGTTAGGATCTGGATAGTACTGGTAGGTTAGGTTAGGGGTCTGGATAGTACTGGTAGGTTAGGTTAGGGGTCTGGATAGTACTGGTAGGTTAGGTTAGGGGTCTGGATAGTATTGGTAGGTTAGGTTAGGATTGGCTTTGGTTAGGTTACCATCTGGATAGTATTGGTAGGTTAGGTTAGGATTTGTTAGAACTTAAAGTTTTTTTTATGCTAATCTGACAGCAAAATCTGATTCCTCGTTGTTAAGGATCGGTTTAAATATAATCTGACCTCAAAATCCACTTTCTCGCGTCGTTAAGGATTGGTGTTAAAAGGTGACCCCAAGAATTCCTTTATCGTGAGAGGTCACACCATAGTGATAAATCCCGGCGAAAATACCACCCATTCTCGACTGTAAATTTGGGTACGTATTCTGGCCCACTCCGTCTTTCCCACTCCCACTCCGTCTATTGCACTCCCACTCCGTCTTTCCTGCTCCTTCTCTCTCTCACCTCCTATTCAACTCTTTACCTCTCCCTCTTTTCCACTCCTATCTACCACTCCCTCTCTCACTCCTCTCCCGCTCCCTCTCTCTCACTCCCTCTCTCCACCTCACACCCCTTCTCTCCTCTTCCTCCCTCCCTCCACCTCACCTCTCCCCTCCTCCCCATCCTCCTCCCCTCCTCCCCCTCCTCCTCCTCCCCTCCTCCCCCCTCCTCCCCCTCCTCCCTCCCCCCTCCCTCCTCTCCTCCTCCCAACACCAATTGATACCTTCACTGGTCTGTTTATGTATTTCACCAACCTGTCATTTATACGTGTGAGAGAGAGTCGGGGCCGCTAACAACTCAGCTTAAAGGTGAGTTTGGCGTCGCCCTGGTCTCAATTAATGATATATTTTGAAGACGTCACGGAGATGGCCAGGTTATGAGACGTGCCGCGGAGATGGCCTGGTTATGAGACGTACCGCGGAGATGGCCAGGTTATGAGACCTTACGTGCCGCGGAGATGGCCTGGTTATAAGACGTGCCACGGAGATGGCCTGGTTATGAGACGTGCCACGGAGATACCAGGTTAGAGGTGGCCAGGTTATGAGACGTGCCACGGAGATGGCCAGGTTATGAGAAGTACCACGGAGATGGCCTGGTTATGAGACGTGCCACGGAGATGGCCTGGTTATGAGACGTGCCGCGGAGGTGGCCAGGTTATGAGACGTGCCGCGAGATGGCCTGGTTATGAGACGTGCCGCGGAGATGGTGAGACGTGCTGGGTTATTAGACGTGCCACGGAGATGGCCTGGTTATGAGACGTGCCGCGGAGGTGGCCAGGTTATGAGACGTGCCGCGGAGATGGCCTGGTTATGAGACGTGCCGCGGAGATGGCCTGGTTATGAGACGTGCCACGGAGATGGCCAGGTTATGAGAAGTACCACGGAGATGGCCTGGTTATGAGACGTGCCACGGAGATGGCCTGGTTATGAGACGTGCCACGAGATGGCCAGGTTATGAGACGTGCCGCGGAGATGGCCTGGTTATGAGACGTGCCACGGAGATGGCCAGGTTATGAGATGTGCCGCGGAGATGGCCAGGTTATGAGACGTGCCGCTGGCGGGCCAGGTTATGAGACGTACCGCGGAGATGGCCAGGTTATGAGACGTACCGCGGAGATGGCCTGGTTATGAGACGTACCGCGAGATGGCCAGGTTATGAGACGTACCGCGGAGATGGCCAGGTTATGAGACGTGCCGCGGAGATGGCCAGGTTATGAGACGTTGCGGAGATGGCAGGTTATGAGACGTACTGCGGAGATGGCCGGGTTATGAGACGTTACCGCGGAGATGGCCAGGTTATGAGACGTACCGTGGAGATGGCCAAAGAATTTAATTAAGACGCTGCGGTGTTATTGGCCATATCTAAGGACGTCGGCGCGATAAGCCTCCCCAAAATGGGCCGCGTGATGAAGATCCACCAGCCGGTTTACGACCAAGGAAGCGTGAGTTAGGTAGTTGTTAATGGTGCTTCCGGGATTGACTTGGCAGGGGGCGCGTGTGTGTGGGTGTGGGGAAAGTTAATGGAAACACCTGAAGATTAGACACCCCAGTTTATTGCACCTTAACCTAATTTAACTAAACTTTCCATAACTTACTCCCCCCCCCCATTGGTTGTTAGGGTAGTCAGACGATACACTAAATGGTTCGTGTGCACTCTACAGGTAGTTCCGGGAGGTGGGGGGGGGTAGGGGATTTGTTCTGGGGAGATGGGGGGTGGTTCTGGGGTTGATGGGGGTGGGTGGGGGGTAGTGATGGGGTTCATGGGGGGGTGGGGTCGCTGAGGAGAGTGTTGGCGTACGTCCGTCTGTCTGAGTGTCCGTTAGTCGTGGCCTCGTATACATGTGGATATTTTAAGTTAGGTTAGGTTTGATTAGAGTTGGGTTAGTGTTACATTAGCGTTAGATTAGCGTTAGGTTAGCATTAGCTCTTGGTTTGGTTAGGTTAGGTTAGGCTAGCGTTAGGGTTGCTAATCATCAGGTGAATTAAACTGTGGGAGGCTAATCTTCATGTGCTCCTTGTGTCATTACTGAGACTTGGAACACTTGCTTGATGGCACCCTTGTGGTCCTGGTAATGCCCGTCACCATGATTAATAACGGGTCATGTACTTGAGATGAGATGATTTATCGTGTGTGTGTGTGTGTGTGTGTGTGTGTTTTATCCTGGTGGTGTCACAACTCTTGAGGGTGACAGTGGCGTGACTTACCGGTGACAGCCAGTCGTTTAGCAGGTATATAGTGTACTAGTCTTAATAGCTACTGGTTAGAAGTGAACCATGCAGAGGGAGTGATAATAGTGATGACTGTAGTAGTAGAAAGTAGTTGTAGTAGTATACCCTAGCATGGAATACAACGTACCGTACGTAAGTCAGGTCGCACCGTAAATGCGAAATAATAATAATAATAATAATAATAATAATAATAATCTTACAGAAACAAATCTAAAACAATCGAGATCTTTCACAAATATCTATATTTATCTACACACTCCAGTTGGACGTACACACAGGTTTGTTATCTCGTAAACAGAGACTGACAGACAGAGTACAGGTGGAATAGAAACACACAGACAGACACGAGGACAGTTGAGTCATTATCGTGCGGGGATAATTAAGGTGGTGTGGGGGGATGGGAGAAGTTGCGTGCGTTGGTGATGGTAGTTAAGTCACGTTGAGGTGTGTGTGTGTGTGCGTGCGTGTGTGTGTGTGTGTGTGTGTGTGTGTGTGTGTGTGTGTGTGTGTGTCAATAACGTAAACATCCCTAACACACTGAAAGATTCACAGTGACACGAATCAAAAAATAATAATAATAAATAAAATCAGAGACTAACAGATAAATGAAAACAGATGCTCCCTAACATGTCATCCTCCTCCTCCTCCTCCTCTCAGCTGTTAGCATGAGATTAGGGCCACACAACACCACCGGATGTATGGACACGCCTCCCTGTCTCTAGTGTATACAGTGCACGGGTGTTTCAGGCCTCTCAGGATTCTGTGGAAGCCTATGGGCGCCCGTATTGCCATTGTGGGTATGTATGTGTGTGTTACTTTAGATCTGTGTTGCCATTGTGGATGTGTTACTTTGGTTTTCTGTGTTGCCATTATGGATGTGTGCTACTTTGGTCCTCTGTGTTGTCATTGATACTTGTTTATATCTTAATATATGTTCCTTGTTCCCTCACTCGTGTACTGGAGTTAGGAGCCGAACAGAATATAAGGTTGGAGTCGTGATGCAGATCATTAGAGATTTTCATTTGATTTTATTGTGATGATAAATATCTAGTTTCTCCAGAGGGTTAGATGTTTATAGATGGCGCAGTCGACGAAACAAATGACTGTTTATTGATGCTGTGAAGGAATTAGATGCTGAGTGGGAGACCTACTCTTTAGAGATTGTTTGTTGTGGCGTTGAAGAAAGTGTTAAAGACCTCTGGTGAATGGTGCTTAGTGACCCTGGCTGTTGAAGCACTTACGGGAAACTGACCGTCATCATCATCAATATCTGGAGCATATAGCACTTTCTTCCCCTCACCCCGCTTGTGTCTTTATTCGGATCATTGAGCAAAACATGAATCTTGTGTTTATTTGTTTGTTTGACCCTCCACACTCTCTCTAACCTTCCACACACTCTCTACTGCCACCCTCCAACCCCATCCCCTTCAACCCCCAACCCCTTACTCCCCACCCCAACCTGCCATTGGCCCCCACCTCCACCCCCTTCACTCTCCTCTACCCCCCAACTCCCTACCATATCCTCCATCTACCCCCGCCAGGTCCCGGATACCCACACGTCGCGGAAGGCCTGGAGTCTGGCTGGGCATCTATAAATTGTCCATTCCTGGTTGCTACTGAATCCTCAATTCGGAGATGCCTGAATCCATCTAACTGACTCACTCGACCAGCAGCGACACTGAAATGGATTCTCAAACGATGTTACGTGCAGTTTTCCTCCTGAGTAGGGCAGCGTAAAATATAACAAACTATATCTTGCGCTAGTCAGGCCGCACCTCGATTATGCGGTTCAGTTCTGGTGCCCCTATTATAGAATGGATAAAAATTCACTAGAGTCGGTGCAGCGAAGAATGACAAAAATGATTCCGGGACTTAGAAACCTTCTATATCAGGATAGGTTAAAGTATCTTAACTTGCATTCCCTAGAAAGACAAAAGGTGCGGGGAGATATGATAGAAGTATTTAAGTGGGTGAAAGGAATCAATAAAGGGATATAGATAAAGTTCTTATAATATCCGAGCAGGATAGGACTCGGAGCAACGGATTCAAGTTGGATAAGTTTAGGTTTAGGAGGGAGATAGGAAGAAACTGGTTCACAAATAGGGTGGTGGACGAGTGGAACAAGCTTAGCAACTTTGTAGTAAGTGCGGGAACTCTGGAAAGTTTCAAAAGGAGGCTAGATAGATTCATGGATGATAGAGAGTGGTAGTAACTCTCGACAGGAGCTGCCATGCCTGAGCCAACCGGCCTATTGCAGACTCCTTATTTTCTTATGTTATAAGATATAAGATATAAAACCCAATACTCTGTTTGCCTTATTTCGAACATTAACGCACTGTTTTCTAGGCCGTAGGTCCGGGCTTACAAGTACCCCTAGGTCTCTTTCACAAGTTCGACTTCTCTAGGTTGATGTTGTTCAGGCTGTATACATTATAAGTATTTGTTCTTCCAATATTAAGTACGCTGCACTTGCTGGTGTTGAATTTCATTTGCCATTTTTCAGACCACCCCTGCAGTTCTTCCCTCTTTTTTTCTCGTCTCCCTCTTCTTTCTCCTCTTCCTTCTTCATTTTCCTCCTCTTCCCTCTTCTCTTCCTTTTCCTCTTCTTCCTCTTCTCTCCCCTTTCCTCTTCCTTCTCCCATCTCCTCTTCATTTTCCTCCTCTTCCTCCTTTTATCTAAAGACATGATTGCCCGTCTCCTATGCACACTCAACCTCCTCCACATGACAGCTGAAATAAGAGTGAAAATTGCACCTAGACCGCCGTAGATAGTCCCTGACGCTCTCCTGTTAACCGGTGTCAGGGAGAAACATCCACCTGGTTAAGAGTGTCTGAGTGTGGTGTGACCCTCAGGTGTGGTGTGACCCTAAGGTGTGGTGGGGCTTCTTTCCTTAATCCTCCCCTCAGACGACTTGGGTCATTTTGTCGCCTTCACGTTGTAATGTATTGGGATCACCTGTAGATTAGGCACCCCAACCCCAGCTTATTTCACCAGGGAGGGGGGGGGTAGATCACCTGAAGATTAAAGCCCCCTACATCCCCAGCTTATTTCACGGGGGAGGGGGGGGGTAGATCACCTGAAGATTAGGCACCCCCCACCCCAGCTTATTTCACCTGATAGGGGGGGGGGGAAGGTTAAGGTGTTTAATCATCGGGTGAAATAAGCTCCCTCCCCAGCTTGGTTGTTTAAATTGTTATATAGGTAATTGTTTCACGTCTTATTATTATTATTATTATTATTTTTATTATTATTATTATTATTATTGCTGTTTTGTTATTATTGTTGTATTTTTAGTATTACCATTATTATTATTATTATTATTATAATTATTATTATTATTATTATTATTATTATTATTATTATTATTATTATTGTTACTTTTATTATTGTTATCATTATTCTTGTTATTTTTAATCTTCTTGACCTCGCCTGTTGATGACTTTGACCTCTCCTGACCCCATATCTATATACTGTAATCAGGCCCGTCCTTTAGGGGGGCCGAACAGGGGCGACCGCCCGGGGCCCAGCACTAGACCCAGTGACCTCGGACACATTACCTGTTGACTGGTTAATCTGACCTGACGGCTTACGCCACCATCGCAACCGTGACCTTACCATCCATAGCGACAGTCCCATGGGGGTTGGTGGGGGTGGGTTCCTCTGACCGCATAATCTGGGGCCCCGCAGTGGGTGAGTTGCCCCGGTAGACATTTAACCCAACAATGACCTGACCTGGAATTGGGTGGTTTAAGGGTCTCTCATGGTGACGTCATTTGTTTTGGTGATTGAGACAGGTGTGAATAATGGTAACGTCATTTGTTTTGGTGATTGAGACGTGTGAATAATGGTGACGTCATTTGTTTTGGTGATTGAGACAGGTGTGAAGTTGTGTTTATACCAGCAGGTGTGTGGAGTAGTGTTCATAGGAGGAAGTGTATGGAGTAATATACATGTTAGCAGGTGTAGGATGATAATAAATGGATTTATGTATGACAGCAGGTGTGGAGTAGCGTTTATAACAGCAGGTGTGGAAAGGCGTTTATAACAGCAGGTGTGGAGAGGTGCAGTACAGTATACACAGCAGCAGGTCTGGAGGTAGGAATTTGTGATGTGTGGGTGGATGAGCGGTTGGTTGTGTGGGTGGATGAGCGGCTGGTTGTGTGGGTGGATGAGCGGTTGGTTGTGTGGGTGGGTGAGCGGCTGGTTGTATGGGTGGATGAGCGGTTGCTGTGTGGGTGGATGCGGTTGGTTGTTTGGGTGGATGAGCGGCTGGTTGTGTGGGTGGATGAGCGGTTGGTTGTGGGTGGGTGAGCGGCTGGTTGTGTGGGTGGATGAGCGGCTGGTTGTGTGGGTGGATGAGCGGTTGGTTGTGTGGGTGGGTGAGTGATACGGCAAAACTACAGGAAGATCTAAACAAATTTTTCGAATGGTCTGAAAAATGGCAGATGAAATTCAACGTCGACAAATGTAAAGTACTCAGTATAGGAGATGTAAACAGGGAAACCAGATACCAGATGAACAACGATGCCATAGAGAAATCCGACTGCGAGAGAGATTTAGGAGTAATGATAAGTAGGAACCTTAAACCAAGTAAACAATGTGTTTTTGCTCGTAACAAGGCTAATAAAGTACTTGGGTTCATACAAAGGAGTGTTAGTTACAAGACTAGCGAGGTCATCCTAAAACTGTATCTTGCTCTTGTGAGACCACACCTGGACTACGCAGTTCAGTTCTGGTCACCGTATTACAGAATGGATATAGAATCCTTGGAAAGAATTCAGAGGAGAATGACAAGACTAATCCCGGGCATTAGGAACCTTGAGTATAGAGACAGGTTAAAGCATCTTAATTTGCACCCTCGAGAGACGTAGAGTGAGGGGCGACCTGATAGAGGTGTATAAGTGGAAGTCAGGGCTAAAACAAAGGGGACATTACAAAGGTACTCAAACTATCCAACCAGGAGCGAACTCGTAACAATGGTTTTAAATTAGACAAATTTAGATTTAGGCGTGAAATAGTTAAACACTGGTTTGGAAACAGAGTAGTGGATGAATGGAACAAGTTACCAAATATCATCATTAACTCGAATACGCTGAATAGCTTCAAACATAGGTTGGATGCTTATATGAGCAATAGGGGTTGGGTGTAAACGGGCGGATGAGGGTGGCCAGGTGGGCGGGCAGTGACTCAGGCTCAGCTCATCACTTGTACCGTATTCTAAGCAGACCTCACCGCTACACCTGCTTCATAACCCCTCCCTCCCTCCCTCTCTCCATCGCCTTCCCTTTCTCCCTCTTTCCTCCCTCTCTCCCACATACTCCTCCTCCCCTCCAACACCACCACCACCACTGCTAGCCACCACCACCATCACCACCACCTTTATATGACCGTGCAGACATGGTATAGTGGGAACCCCTCATAATTTACCAGACATTTACACCTGGGGGCTTAAGGGTTTAATGATAACACAGGCTGTATAAAAGTTTATGTACCCGTTACGTAAACACAGATAACAGGAAGTTTTAACCCGTTGGCTGGCAGTACAGAGGCGGGGTTGGTTATGTTGGTTTATTGTTGGTTTTAGGTTTGTTGTTGTTGTTGTTTATTGTTGTTGTTTATTATTGTTGTTTGTTGTTAAGTTGTATATCCACCTTTAGTTATGGAGGTGAGTTGTGTTACCTTCTAACGTGTTTTATGAAAATACAACCATTACCGGTATGATGTATTTTTATTATTTTATGTATATGTATACAGCCAATAACACAAAGTTATATATATATATATATTTTTTTTTTACAAACATCAAGCACAATATGCAGGCTTATTTACATTCATGAAAACGTACACAGTGTAAATGTTCATGTGTTTTTTGTGTAAATGTTTGGAATATAATGTTCATTGTACCGAATAATGAGGTTTTGGCTGTGTGGTGCTGCCCAGGGTGGTAAGAGGTGGGAGGGTGGCTGGCTGGTGCTCCCCTTACTGGCTCACTGAAGCTACACGGCAGAGATTCGCTCAATTAGCCTTTCACTCTAAGTTATTTGAATCCCTGATCACTTAACACACACACACACACACACACACACACACACACACACTATATTAGACTCAGAGTAGCACCATACACAAAACTATTATCTTCACCTTGCTTAGATTTGCTTTCAGAGGTGTGTGTGTGTGTGTGTGTGTGGCCAATAGTAATGTGTGTGTGTGTGTGTGTGTGTGTGTGTGTGTGTGTGTGTGTGTGTGGTGCTGAAGACTTACTCGCAGCCTTAATCACTTTAGTGTTGTGTAAGCGTTCGTGTCAGGTGTTAAGTAGGACGCTGGTAATGATTAATTTTCCTGGGAGTTACAACAACGTGAATGATGAGACAGGGTTGTTATGGTGGTGTGGTTGTGGTGGTGGAGAGGTATGGTTGTGATGGAGGTGTGGTTGTGGTGGTGGAGATGTGGTTGTGGTGGTGGAGAGGAGTATGGTTGTGATGGAGGTGTGGTTGTGGTGGTGGAGGTGTGGTTGTGTGGGGAGAGGTGTGGTTTGTGGTAGGGGAGAGGTGTGTGGTTGTGGTGGGGGAGGTGTGGTTGTGATGTTGGAGGTGTGGTTGTGGTGGGGAGGTGTGGTTGTGATGGTGGAGAGGTGTGGTTGTGGTGGTGGAGGTGTGGTTGTGGTGGTGGAGGGGTGTGTGTGGGGAGGGTGTGGATTTGTGGTGGGGGTGTGGTGGTGGAGAGGGTGTGGTTGTGGTGGGGGAGAGGTGTGGTTGTGATGGTGGAGAGGGTGTGTGGTGGGGTGAGAGGTGTGGTTGTGGTGGGGAGGGTGTGGTTGTGGTGGTGGAGAGGTGTACAGTTTGTGGTAGGGAGAGGTGTGGTTGTGGTGGGAGAGGTGTGTGGGTGGAGGGTGTGGTTGTGTGGGGAGGGTGTGGTTGTGGGTAGGGGAGGTGTGGTTGTGGTGGGGGGAGGTGTGGTTGTGGTGGGGAGAGGGTGTGGTTGTGTGGTGGTGGAGGTGTGTGGTTGTGGTGGGGGGAAGGTGTGGTTGTGGGTGGTGGAGGTGTGTGTGGTTGTGGTGGGGGTGTGGTTTGTGGTGGGGGAGAGGTGTGGTTGTGATGGTGGAGGTGTGGTTGTGGTGCAGGAGGGTGTGGTTGTGGTGGGGGAGGGTGTGGTTGTGGTGAGGAGTGTGGTTGTTGTGGTGGAGAGGGTGTGGTTGTGGTGGTGGAGAGGTGTGGTTGTGGTGGTGGAGAGGTGTGGTTGTGGTAGGGCAGAGGTGTGGTTGTGATGGTGAAGAGGTGTGGTTGTGATGGTGGAGAGGTGTGGTTGTGGTGGTGGAGACGTGTGGTTGTGATGGTGAAGAACATAAGAACATAGGAAACTGCAGCGGGCCTATTGGCCCATACTGGGCAGTCCCGTTTACACCCAACCCCTATTGCTCATATAAGCATCCAACCTATGTTTGATAGACGAATTGGACGTTAGTACAGTCAGGGGCAGGGATGACAAGGAAGGTATAAAAACTTTAATTGTTGGTGACTCACAGGTAAGGTACATGGACAGGTCCTTTTGTGGTAAAAACAAAAATAGGATGAGGGTGTGTTTGCCAGGAGCTGGGGTGGGGGATATTGTTGACAGGATGGACAATATCTTGTCTGGTAATGGGAACAAACCCATTATCTGCCTCAGTGCAGGAGGCAATGATATTGGCTGGTGTAGGAGCGAGGAGCTTCTTGATAAGTTCAAGGCAGCTATAAATCGTATTAGGACTAAGGAAGGGATCCCTATCATATGTGGTGTCCTGCCTAGAAGGAGAGTTGGCAGTGAATGGTTGTCAAGGGCAGTTGGTGTCAACGACCGTCTTGACAGATATTGCAAGTCAATATCGGTCCCATTCATTGACAACTGGGACAACTTCTATGGCAGAAGGGACCTTTATGCTAGGGATGGGGTGCACCTGTCTAGGGATGGAGTAGCAACCCTGGCTGGGGCTCTAGAGGGGGCAGTTCAAAAGATATCGAAGTCTTTAAACTGCTAGGAGAACATATGAGCACGGGGGTGGAGGAGACTGCAGTGGGAGCGGGTAAACAAAGTGAAAGATTACAGGGAAATAGTCTTAGGAATGATGACAAAACTAAATTAGACAGGGAGTTTAAAACTAAACGCGGTAAGGGGAGGACTCAGAACACGACTAACTTAAATGTATACTACACGAACAGTAGAAGTATGAGAAACAAAATGGATGATATTAGGGCCTTGGTATGTACAGAAAAAATCGATATAATTGCATTCACTGAAACATGGATCAACCTAGACACACGTGAGTTACCAGTCGAATACCAAATTGCGGGTTACAAACTGTTCCATACCGATAGGCAGACCAGGAAAGGAGGCGGAGTAGCAATCTATGTTAGGGATAATCTGAAGTGTGAAATAAATAAGGAAATAAAAACTGAGAGGTATACAGAAACAATTTGGATAGAATTAAGCGACGGTCGGGAAAAATTAATCACAGGAGTAATATATAGACCCCCAATCTTGATAGCGTCAATGAGCGACTTATCTGGGATGAAATGCGCAGGGCTTCCATACACAACAAAGTCTGTATAGTAGGCGACTTTAACCTTGGCCAAATAGATTGGACTGACCTTATGGGTAACTCAGAATCAGAGGATTTTCTTGAGACGATCCAGGACTGTTTCCTAAGTCAACATATAACCGAAACCTACACGGGGTAATAATATATCATTTAGTTCTGTCGCAGAGAAAACCTCATCAGCAATGTCGAGGCAGGGAACGAACTTGCAAACAGCGATCACAAAGAAATTCGTTTCCAGTTAGATTTTCAGGGCTGACGTAAGGAATTCCACTAAAGTACCAGATTTCAGAAGGCAAACTTTGACAGTTTAAAGAAGCAGCTGAGAGAGGGTGTCGCTTGGCCGTGAACCTGACAGATGACACCGACCCGATAACGAGATCTGAGATTGCCGATTTCCACTCATAATTTAAATAGTGAGTTACTTAGAACTCTTAAACTATCCAACTAACTAATGGTTTTAATTAAACACTGGTTTTGAACAGGATGAATGGAATAAAAGATAGTCAAATATCATCATTAACTTGAATACGCCTGAATAGCTTCATAAGAACATAAGAATGGAGGAAA